>NC_068421.1:12083439-12190939 GCF_023373465.1 Oncorhynchus keta | reverse complement strand
CTATATTCTACATTTGAGATTCTTTAAAGTAGCCACCCTTTGCCATGATGACAGGCTTTGCAAAAACTTGGCATTCTCTCAACCAGCTTCACCTGGAATGCTTTTCCAACCGTCTGGTTGGAGTTCCCACATATGCTGAGCACTTGTTAGCTGATTTTTCTTCACTCTGCGGTCCAACTCATCCCAAACCATCTGAATTGAATTGAGGTTGGGTGATTGTGGAGGCCGGGTCATCAATCTGTACATAGCCCATCCAAACACCTACCTACCTCATCCCCATATTTGTTTTTCTGCTCTTTTGCACACCAGTATTTCTACTTGCACATCATCATCTGCACAGATATCCCTCCAGTGTAAATTGCTAAATTGTAATTACTTCACCACTATTGGCCTATTTATTGCCTTACCTCCTTACTTCATTTGCACACACTGTATACAGATTTTCCTATTGTGTTATTGATTGTACGATTGTACAATGTGTAACTGTGTTGTTTTTGTCACACTGCTTTGCTTTATCTTGACCAGGTCGCAGTTGTAAATGAGAACTTGTTCTCAACTGGCCTACCTGGTTAAATAAAGGTGTTCTCAACTGGCCTACCTGGTTAAATAAAGGTGTTCTCAACTGGCCTACCTGGTTAAATAAAGGTGTTCTCAACTGGCCTACCTGGTTAAATAAAGGTGTTCTCAACTGGCCTACCTGGTTAAATAAAGGTGTTCTCAACTGGCCTACCTGGTTAAATAAAGGTGTTCTCAACTGGCCTACCTGGTTAAATAAAGGTGTTCTCAACTGGCCTACCTGGTTAAATAAAGGTGTTCTCAACTAGCCTACCTGGTTAAATAAAGGTGAAATAAATGATGTAAAATCTGATGCAGCACTCCATCATTCTCCTTCTTGGTCAAATAGCCCTTACTCAGCCTGGAGGTGTGTGTTGGGTCATTGTCCTGTTGAAAAACAAATGATAGTCCCACTAAGCCCAAACCAGATGTTATGGCGTATCACTGCAGAATGCTGTTGTAGCCATGCTGGTTAAGTGTGCCTTGAATTCTAAATAAATCACTGGCAGTGTCACCAGCAAAGCACCATCACACCATCACTCCTCCTCCATGCCTCACAGTGGGAACCACACATGCGGAGATCATCTGTTCACCTACACCGCGTCTCACAAAGACACGGTGGTTGGAACCTAAAATCTGACATTTGGATTCATCAGAACAAAGAACAGATTTCCACCTGTCTAATGTCCATTGCTCGTGTTTCTTGGCCCAAGCAAGTCTCTTCTTCTGATTGGTTTCCTCTAGTAGTGGTTTCTTTGCAGCAATTCGGCCATGAAGGCCAGATTCACACAGTCTCCTCTAAACAGTTGATGTTGAGATGTGTCTGTTACTTGAACTCTGTGAAGCATTTATTTGAGCTGCAATTTCTGAGGCTGGTAACTAATGAAGTTCTCCTCTGCAGCAGAGGGAACTCTGGGTCTTCCTTTCCTTTGGCGGTCCTCGAGAGACAGCATCATCATAGCGCACAATGGTTTTTGGGACTGTACTTGAAGAAACTTTCAAAAGTTCTTGAAATGTTCCATATTGACTGACCTTCATGTCTTAAAGTAATGATGGACTGTCATTTCTCTTTGCTTATTTGAGCTGTTCTTGCCATTATATGGACTTGGTCTTTTGCCAAATAGGGCTATCTCCTGTATACCACCCCTACCTTGTCACAACACAACTGATTGGCTAAGGCGCATTAAGAAGGAAAGAAATTCCACAAATCAACAAATTAACACCTGTTCATTGAAATGCATTCCAGGTGACTACCTCAAGAAGCTGGTTGAGAGAATGGCGAAAGTGTGCAAAGCTGTAATCAAGGCAAAGGTGGCTACTTTGAACAATCTCAAATATATTTGAATTTGTCTTAACACTTTTTACTACATGTTTCCATATGAATTATTACATAGTTTTGATTCTTCACTATTATTCTACAATATAGAAAATTGTAAAAAATACAAATAAAACCTTGAATGAGTAGATGTGTCCAAACGTTTGACTGGTACTGTATATCTGTGTAGAGGTTTTTGTACCTGGTACTCGTATGTGTAGCTGAAGTGAGCGTCAACCATCTGTATGGAGCAGCATTTGTCGTTGTTGAGGTAGAAACGGAGCTGTTTCCTCCAGGCCCAGGAGTCAGGGCTGCTCACCCCTGCCTCACACATCTGCTTCACCACACTGATGTTATGGATGATGTCCAGGATCAGAGCCTTCAGCTTCAGCTGCAACACACTTGACTCTATATGGGAGAAGAATACTATCAGCACAGACCCTGTCTCTCAAAATGGCTCACTATTAGCAATATAGTGCACAGATTCTGATCAGAGCTATGTAGGTCCAGTCTTTCATGCTCAGGCCATGTGGTTGTTGATAATGCTAACGGTATTGATAAGATCCTTTTAGATCTGTCCCTTGTCATGTCTCCCCCAGGACTGTATCTAATGCTTAGGCATTAGTGCTGTGAGCAGAGCTTTGTGGCCTCTCAGTCAGAGAGCTTCTCCTCCCCAGCCGGTCCCCACATCACCGTGACCTCTCCCTCAGTCAGAGAGCTTCTCCCTCCCCCCAGCCGGTCCCCACATCACTGTGACCTCTCCCTCAGTCAGAGAGCTTCTCCTCTCCCTCAGTCAGAGAGCTTCTCCTCTCCCTCAGTCAGAGCTTCTCCCCCCACAGCCGATCCCCACATCACCGTGAACTCTCCCTCAGTCAGAGAGCTTCTCCTCTCCCTCAGTCAGAGAGCTTCTCCTCTCCCTCAGTCAGAGCTTCTCCCCCCACAGCCGGTCCCCACATCACTGTGACCTCTCCCTCAGTCAGAGAGCTTCTCCTCTCCCTCAGTCAGAGAGCTTCTCCTCTCCCTCAGTCAGAGCTTCTCCCCCACAGCCGATCCCCACATCACCGTGAACTCTCCCTCAGTCAGAGAGCTTCTCCTCTCCCTCAGTCAGAGATCTTCTCCCCCCAGCCGGTCCCCACATCACCGTGACCTCTCCCTCTGTCAGAGAGCTTCTCCCCCCCAGCCGGTCCCCACATCACCGTGACCTCTCCCTCAGTCAGAGAGCTTCTCCCCCCCAGCCGGTCCCCACATCACCGTGACCTCTCCCTCAGTCAGAGAGCTTCTCCCCCCCCAGCCGGTCCCCACATCACCGTGACCTCTCCCTCAGTCAGAGAGCTTCTCCTCTCCCTCAGTCAGAGAGCTTCTCCCCCAGCCGGTCCCCACATCACTGTGACCTCTCCCTCAGTCAGAGAGCTTCTCCTCTCCCTCAGTCAGAGAGCTTCTCCTCTCCCTCAGTCAGAGCTTCTCCCCCCACAGCCGATCCCCACATCACCGTGAACTCTCCCTCAGTCAGAGAGCTTCTCCTCTCCCTCAGTCAGAGATCTTCTCCCCCCCCAGCCGGTCCCCACATCACTGTGACCTCTCCCTCAGTCAGAGAGCTTCTCCCCCCAGCCGGTCCCCACATCCCGTCTCCCTCAGTCAGAGAGCTTCTCCCCCAGCCGGTCCCCACATCACTGTGACCTCTCCCTCAGTCAGAGCTTCTCCCCCCCAGCCGGTCCCCACATCACTGTGACCTCTCCCTCAGTCAGAGCTTCTCCCCCCCAGCCGGTCCCCACATCACTGTGACCTCTCCCTCAGTCAGAGCTTCTCCCCCAGCCGGTCCCCACATCACTGTGACCTCTCCCTCAGTCAGAGCTTCCCCCCAGCCTGTCCCCACATCACCGTGACCTCTCCCTCAGTCAGGGAGCCACACACATGTACTGGTTAACCTTCATTGAACTTGGCAAGTCAGTTAAGAACAAATTCTTATTTACAATGACAGCCTAGGAACAGTGGGTTAACTGCCTTGTTCAGGGGCCTTGTTCGGTTACTGGCCCAACGCTCTAACCACTAGGCTACCGCTCCCAAATGAGCCACTGTAACAACAAGCAACCACACAGAGACCTGTGTTTCCCGTCTCCTCAGAGCTGGTGTCTACGCTGGTGTAGTGCTCTAGCTTAGCGGTGAGCTCCACCTCCAGCTGCTGCAGACTGCTGTTTCTCAGACCACTCTCCACCTCCTCAGTGAACTGGATCTGCTCTGCCAAGCACAGGATCTATACCCGGAGACAACAAGAGCCACACAGGAGTCAGACAGGAGTTGCACCGGATCTACACCAGGAGATACAGGAGTCAATCAGAAATCGATTAGGAGTCAGACAGAAATTACACAGGCTCTGGACCAGGATATACAGGAGTCAGACAGGAATCAGACAGAAATTACACAGGCTCTACACCAGGATATACAGGAGTCAGACAGAAATTACACAGGCTCTGGACCAGGATATACAGGAGTCAGACAGGAATCAATCAGGAGTCAGACAGAAATTACACAGGCTCTGGACCAGGATATAAAGGAGTCAGACAGGAATCAATCAGGAGTCAGACAGAAATTACACAGGCTCTAGACCAGGATATAAAGGAGTCAGACAGGAATCAATCAGGAGTCAGACAGAAATTACACAGGCTCTAGACCAGGATATACAGGAGTCAGACAGGAATCAATCAGGAGTCAGACAGAAATTACACAGGCTCTGGACCAGGATATAAAGGAGTCAGACAGGAATCAATCAGGAGTCAGACAGAAATTACACAGGCTCTGGACCAGGATATACAGGAGTCAGACAGAAATTACACAGGCTCTAGACCAGGATATACAGGAGTCAGACAGAAATTACACAGGCTCTAGACCAGGATATACAGGAGTCAGACAGAAATTACACAGGCTCTAGACCAGGATATACAGGAATCAGACAGAAATTACACAGGCTCTAGACCAGGATATACAGGAGTCAGACAGAAATTACACAGGCTCTAGACCAGGATATACAGGAATCAGACAGAAATTACACAGGCTCTAGACCAGGATATACAGGAATCAGACAGAAATTACACAGGCTCTAGACCAGGATATACAGGAGTCAGACAGAAATTACACAGGCTCTGGACCAGGATATACAGGAGTCAGACTGGAGTTATACAGGATCTACATCAGGAGACACAGGAGTCAGACAGGAGTCAATCAGGAGTCAGTCCGGAGTAATACTGGCATTATACAGGACTCATACATGAGTCAATCAGAAGTTGATTAGGAGTCAGACAGGAGTTAAAGGATTTACACCAGGAGATACAGAAGTCAGACAGGAGTAATACTGGAAATATACTGGACTCTAGAGGTTGACCGATTAATTAGGGCCGATTTCAAGTTTTCATAACAATCGGAAATCAGTATTTTTTTTTTACACCTTTATTTAATCTTTATTTAACTCGGCAAGTCAGTTAAGAACAAATTCTTATTTTCAATGACGACCTAGGAACGGTGGGTTAACTGCCTTGTTAGAGGGAAAACTACAGATTTTTACCTTGTCAGCTCTGGGATTCAATCTTGCAACCTTACAGTTAACTAGTACAACGCTCTAACCACCTGATTACATTGCACTCCACGAGGAGCCTGCCTGTTACGCGAATGCAGTAAGCCAAGGCAAGTTGCTTGCTAGCATTAAACTTAATGTATTAAAAACAATCAATCAATCAATCATAATCACTAGTTAACTACACATGGTTGATGATATTACTAGTTTATCTAATGTGTCCTGCGTTGCATATAATCGATGCAACGCAGGGAGATGATTTAACAAAAGCGCATTTGCGGAAAAAAAGCACAATCATTGCACGACTGTACTTAACCATAAATACCAATGCCTTTCTTCAAATCAATACACAGAAGTACAGTGCCTTGCGAAAGTATTCGGCCCCCTTGAACTTTGCGACCTTTTGCCACATTTCAGGCTTCAAACAAAGATATAAAACTGTATTTTTTTGTGAAGAATCAAAAACAAGTGGGACACAATCATGAAGTGAAACGACATTTATTGGATATTTCAAACTTTTTTAACAAATCAAAAACTGAAAAATTGGGCGTGCAAAATTATTCAGCCCCCTTAAATTAATACTTTGTAGCGCCACCTTTTGCTGCGATTACAGCTGTAAGTCGCTTGGGGTATGTCTCTATCAGTTTTGCACATCGAGAGACTGAAATTTTTTCCCATTCCTCCTTGCAAAACAGCTCGAGCTCAGTGAGGTTGGATGGAGAGCATTTGTGAACAGCAGTTTTCAGTTCTTTCCACAGATTCTCGATTGGATTCAGGTCTGGACTTTGACTTGGCCATTCTAACACCTGGATATGTTTATTTTTGAACCATTCCATTGTAGATTTTGCTTTATGTTTTGGATCATTGGCTTGTTGGAAGACAAATCTCCGTCCCAGTCTCAGGTCTTTTGCAGACTCCATCAGGTTTTCTTCCAGACTGGTCCTGTATTTGGCTCCATCCATCTTCCCATCAATTTTAACCATCTTCCCTGTCCCTGCTGAAGAAAAGCAGGCCCAAACCATGATGCTGCCACCACCATGTTTGACAGTGGGGATGGTGTGTTCAGGGTGATGAGCTGTGTTGCTTTTACGCCAAACATAACGTTTTGCATTGTTGCCAAAAAGTTCAATTTTGGTTTCATCTGACCAGAGCTCCTTCTTCCACATGTTTGGTGTGTCTCCCAGGTGGCTTGTGGCAAACTTTCAACGACACTTTTTATGGATATCTTTAAGAAATGGCTTTCTTCTTGCCACTGTTCCATAAAGGCAAGATTTGTGCAATATGCGACTGATTGTTGTCCTATGGACAGTGTCCCACCTCAGCTGTAGATCTCTGCAGTTCATCCAGAGTGATCATGGGCCTCTTGGCTTCATCTCTGATCAGTCTTCTCCTTGTATGAGCTGAAAGTTTAGAGGGACGGCCAGGTCTTGGTAGATTTGCAGTGGTCTGATACTCCTTCCATTTCAATATTATCGCTTGCACAGTGCTCCTTGGGATGTTTAAAGCTTGGGAAATCTTTTTGTATCCAAATCCGGCTTTAAACTTCTTCACAACAGTATCTCGGACTTGCCTGGTGTGTTCCTTGTTCTTCATGATGCTCTCTGCGCTTTTAACGGACCTCTGAGACTATCACAGTGCAGGTGCATTTATACGGAAACTTGATTACACACAGGTGGATTGTATTTATCATCATTAGTCATTTAGGTCAACATTGGATCATTCAGAGATCCTCACTTAACTTCTGGAGAGAGTTTGCTGCACTGAAAGTAAAGGGGCTGAATTTTTCAGTTTTTGATTTGTTAAAAAAGTTTCAAATATCCAATAAATGTCGTTCCACTTCATGATTGTGTCCCACTTGTTGTTGATTCTTCACAAAAAAATACAGTTTTATATCTTTATGTTTGAAGCCTGAAATCTGGCAAAAGGTCGCAAAGTTCAAGGGGGCCGAATACTTTCACAAGGCACTGTATATATTTTTAAACATGCATATTTAGCTAAAAGAAATCCAGGTTAGCAGGCAATATTAACCAGGTGAAATTGTGTCACTTCTCTTGCGTTCATTGCACACAGAGTCAGGGTATATGCAACAGGTTGGGCCGCCTGGCTCGTTGCCAACTAATTTGCCAGACTTTTACGTAATTATGACATAATATTGAAGGTTGTGCAATGTAACAGGAATATTTAGACTTATGGATGCCACCCGTTAGATAAAATACGGAACGGTTCCGTATTTCACTGAAATAATAAACGTTTTGTTTTCAAAATGATAGTTTACGGATTCGACCATTTTAATGACCAAAGGCTCGTATTTCTGTGTGTTATTATGTTATAATTAAGTCTATGATTTGACAGAGCAGTCTGACTGAGCGATGGTAGGCACCAGCAGGCTCGAAAGCATTCATTCAAACAGCACTTTCGTGCGTTTTCCAGCAGCTCTTCACTGTGCTTCAAGCATTGAGCTGTTTATGACTTCAAGCCTATCAACTCCCGAGATTAGGCTGGTGTAACCAATGTGACATGGCTAGCTAGTTAGCGGGGTGCACGCTAAAAGCGTTTCAAACGTCACTCGCTCTGAGACTTAGAGTAGTAGTTCCCTTTGCTCTGCAAGGGCTGCTGCTTTTGTGTAGCGATGGGTAACGCTGCTTCGAGGGTGGCTGTTGTCGATGTGTTCCTGGTTCGAGCCCAGGTAGGAGTGAGGAGAGGGATGGAAGCTATACTGTTACACTGGCAATACTAAAGTGCCTATAAGAACATCCAATAGTCAAAGGAATATGAAATACAAATGGTATAGAGAGAAATAGTCCTATAATTCCTATAATAACTACAACCTAAAACATCTTACCTTAGAATATTGAAGTCTCATGTTAAAAGGAACCACCAACTTTCATATGTTCTCATGTTCTGAGCAAGGAACTTAAACGTTAGCTATTTTACATGTCACATATTGCACTTTCTTCTCCAAAACTTTGTTTTTGCATTATTTAAAACAAATTGAACATGTTTCATTATTTATTTGAGGCTAAATTGATTTGTATTGATGTATTATATTTAGTTAAAATAAGTGTTCATTCAGTATTGTTGTAATTGTCATTATTACAAATAAATAAAATACTAAATAAAATACTAAAATAGTCAGATTAATCGGTATCGGCTTTTTTTTGGTTCTCCAATAATTGGTATTGGTGTTGAAAAATCGTAAATCGGTCGACCTCTACTGGACTCATACATGAGTCTAACAGGAGTCAGACAGAAATTACACAGGCTCTACAATAGGAGATACAGGAGTCAGACAGGAGTCAATCGGGAGTCGATTACAAGTCAGACAGAAATTACACAGGCTCTACAACAGGAGATACAGGAGTCAGACAGGAGTCAATCGGGAGTCGATTACAAGTCAGACAGAAATTACACAGGCTCTACAACAGGAGATACACTAGTCAGACAGGAGTCAATCAGGAGTCGATTACAAGTCAGACAGAAATTACATAGGCTCCACACCAGGAGATACAAGAATCAGACACATATTATACAGGAGTCAATCAGGGGTCGATTAGATGTCGACAGGAGTTACACAGGATCTACACCAAGAGACACAGGAGTCAGAAGGGAGTCAGACAGGAGCCGATTAGGAATCAGACAGGAGTTACACAGGATTTACACCAGGAAACACAGGAGTCAGACAGGAGATTTACAGGACTCATACATGAGTCAATCAGGAGTCATACAGGAGTCAGACAGGAGTTACACCAGTTAGACTGGAGTCAGACAGGAGTTACACCAGTTAGACTGGAGTCAGACAGGAGTTACACCAGTTAGACTGGAGTCAGACAGGAGTTACACCAGTTAGACTGGAGTCAGACAGGAGTTACACCAGTTATACTGGAGTTACACCAGTTAGACTGGAGTCAGACAGGAGTTACACCAGTTAGACTGGAGTCAGACAGGAGTTACACCAGATAGACTGGAATCAGACAGGAGTTACACCAGTTAGACTGGAATCAGACAGGAGTTACACCAGTTATACTGGAGTTACACCAGTTAGACTGGAGTCAGACAGGAGTTACACCAGTTAGACTGGAGTTACACCAGTTAGACTGGAGTCAGACAGGAGTTACACCAGTTAGACTGGAGTCAGACAGGAGTTACACCAGATAGACTGGAATCAGACAGGAGTTACACCAGTTAGACTGGAGTCAGACAGGAGTTACACCAGATAGACTGGAATCAGACAGGAGTTACACCAGTTAGACTGGAGTCAGACAGGAGTTACACCAGTTAGACAGGAGTTACACCAGTTAGACTGGAGTCAGACAGGAGTTACACCAGTTAGACTGGAGTCAGACAGGAGTTACACCAGTTAGACTGGAGTCAGACAGGAGTTACACCAGTTAGACTGGAGTCAGACAGGAGTTACAGTCAGACAGTTAGACTGGAGTCAGACAGGAGTTACACCAGTTAGACTGGAGTCAGACAGGAGTTACACCAGTTAGACTGGAGTCAGACAGGAGTTACACCAGTTAGACTGGAGTCAGACAGGAGTTACACCAGTTAGACTGGAGTTACACCAGTTAGACTGGAGTCAGACAGGAGTTACACCAGTTAGACTGGAGTCAGACAGGAGTTACAGCAGATAGACTGGAATCAGACAGGAGTTACACCAGTTAGACTGGAATCAGACAGGAGTTACACCAGTTATACTGGAGTTACACCAGTTAGACTGGAGTCAGACAGGAGTTACACCAGTTAGACTGGAGTCAGACAGGAGTTACACCAGATAGACTGGAGTCAGACAGGAGTTACACCAGTTAGACTGGAATCAGACAGGAGTTACACCAGTTAGACTGGAGTCAGACAGGAGTTACACCAGTTAGACAGGAGTTACACTAGTTAGACAGGAGTCAGACAGGAGTTACACCAGTTAGACTGGAGTCAGACAGGAGTTACACCAGTAAGACTGGAGTCAGACAGGAGTTACACCAGTTATACTGGAGTCAGACAGGACTCATACATGAGTCAATCTGGACAGGAGTCAGACAGGATTCAGGAAGTTGTCAGACAGGATTCAGAAAGTTGTCAGACAGGATTCAGACAGGAAAAACAAGAGAAGAGTCGGACAGCATCAATGAGTAATGAATCGTACCTGAGAGGGGTAGCGGGACGGGTCCACCTGTCCTTTCCTCCCCGCTGACACACACTCATACAGCAGCTGCTTCAGAGTCTCCTTCATCTCAGCAGACAGCTCACCCAGCCACACCTGGAAAACACACACGTTATTAAGCTATATAATTGAGGTGTGTGTAATAATCGAGTTGTGTGATTGAGGTACCCCCTACCCTCTACCCCCTGCCCTTTGACCTCTCCAATCCCCTACCTCTACGCTGTTGGAGATACGTATGAGGTTCCTGAGGGCCACCACCTCTCCCTCTAGAGAACGCATGGCCACGATGTGCTGGTAGTCCCCGTCAAAGTCCACACTGTCGATGCCTACAGAGAACACAGTTATATCCGCTGTCATTACAAACACATGAGTTTCACCAGGGGACAGCTTCTTTAGTTGTTACTGTATTGACCTTAGGATTTGGGTGTGAGCTTGTGTGTGTGTAGGTGTGTACCAGCAAACAGCTTCTTGAGGTGTGACTGTATCACAGTGGGGTTGGTGGCCTGGCCCAGAATCTCCAGCAGGTCATCATCTCCAATGAAGTAGAACCGCGGGAAAGCAGAACGCTTCTCCTACAGAGGACAGACACTTCTACACTGAGTGTACAAAAACATTAAGAACACCTGCTATTTCCATGAGAGCCTGAACAGGTGGATCCAGGTGAAAGCTATGATCCCTTATTAATGTTACTTGTTAAATCCTCTTCAATCAGTGTAGATGAAGGGAAGGAGACAGGTTAAAGAAGGATTTGTAAGCCTTGAGACAATCGAGAAATGTATTGTGTAAGTGTGCCTTTGATTTAAGTGCCTTTGAACGGGGTATGGTAGTAGGTGCCAGGTGCACCGGTTTGAGTCAAGAACTGCAACGCTGCAGGTTTTTCACGCTCAACAGTTTCCTGTGTGTAATAAGAATGGTCCACCACCCAAAGGACATCCAGCCAACCTAAAACAACTTTGGGAAACATTGGAGTCAACATGGGCCAGCATCCCTGTGGAATGCTTTCAACACATTGTAGAGTCCATGCCCCGACAAACTGAGGAAGTTCTGAGGGAAAGGGGGGTGCAACTCAATATTAGGAAGGGGTTAATGTTTTGCACACTCAGTGTATGTTTCATTATGATTAGTGAGGACGTATAACATCCATCTTTGGACTAGTACTGACTGACAAATCAATTGAAGTACAGATGTACTGATCTCTGGTTGGTAGTTGATCGTTCAGTACCTCTAGGAACTCGTTGAGTGATTTCTGACAACGCTGGAGCTGGTCTAAGATGGTAATGAGGGAGTTTCTGATGCCAGCCCGAGAGCTCAGAGACGTCACCCTGTTGTCTCTCTGGACATCAGCCAAAATGGACCTGACAAACACACACAGCTTAGAAACACACACAGTACAACATGGACAATGGACCAGAAAGAAAGCAGAGCCACACACACAGGCAGGGAGGGAAAGGCGTACCTGAAGTCCTCGTCAACCCGCTTGAAACGGGCTTGTTCTCTGGGCAGAGCCCCCCGTCCGAAGATGGGCTCCAGGTAGACCCAACGCCTCTGGATGGCATTCAGACTGACCAGGTACTCATCTAGATCAGACAGACGCACCTCCCACAGACTGACCTGGACACACACGGTAACACTAGGTAAAGACTGACCAGGTACTCATCTAGATCAGACAGACGCACCTCCCACAGACTGACCTGGACACACACGGTAACACTAGGTAAAGACTGACCAGGTACTCATCTAGATCAGACAGACGCACCTCCCACAGACTGACCTGGACACACACGGTAACACTAGGTAAAGACTGACCAGGTACTCATCTAGATCAGACAGACGCACCTCCCACAGACTGACCTGGACACACGGTAACACTAGGTAAAGACTGACCAGGTACTCATCTAGATCAGACAGACGCACCTCCCACAGACTGACCTGGACACACACGGTAACACTAGGTAAAGACTGACCAGGTACTCATCTAGATCAGACAGACGCACCTCCCACAGACTGACCTGTACACACACGGTAACACTAGGTAAAGACTGACCAGGTACTCATCTAGATCAGACAGACGCACCTCCCACAGACTGACCTGTACACACACGGTAACACTAGGTAAAGACTGACCAGGTACTCATCTAGATCAGACAGACGCACCTCCCACAGACTGACCTGGACACACACGGTAACACTAGGTAAAGACTGACCAGGTACTCATCTAGATCAGACAGACGCACCTCCCACAGACTGACCTGGACACACACGGTAACACTAGGTAAAGACTGACCAGGTACTCATCTAGATCAGACAGACGCACCTCCCACAGACTGACCTGGACACACACGGTAACACTAGGTAAAGACTGACCAGGTACTCATCTAGATCAGACAGACGCACCTCCCACAGACTGACCTGGACACACACGGTAACACTAGGTAAAGACTGACCAGGTACTCATCTAGATCAGACAGACGCACCTCCCACAGACTGACCTGGACACACACGGTAACACTAGGTAAAGACTGACCAGGTACTCATCTAGATCAGACAGACGCACCTCCCACAGACTGACCTGGACACACACGGTAACACTAGGTAAAGACTGACCAGGTACTCATCTAGATCAGACAGACGCACCTCCCACAGACTGACCTGGACACACACGGTAACACTAGGTAAAGACTGACCAGGTACTCATCTAGATCAGACAGACGCACCTCCCACAGACTGACCTGGACACACACGGTAACACTAGGTAAAGACTGACCAGGTACTCATCTAGATCAGACAGACGCACCTCCCACAGACTGACCTGACTGACACACACGGTAACACTAGGTAAAGACTGACCAGGTACTCATCTAGATCAGACAGAAAGACGACCTACCACAGCACCTCCCACAGACTGACCTGGACACACACGGTAACACTAGGTAAAGACTGACCAGGTACTCATCTAGATCAGACAGACGCACCTCCCACAGACTGACCTGTACACACACGGTAACACTAGGTAAAGACTGACCAGGTACTCATCTAGATCAGACAGACGCACCTCCCACAGACTGACCTGTACACACACGGTAACACTAGGTAAAGACTGACCAGGTACTCATCTAGATCAGACAGACGCACCTCCCACAGACTGACCTGTACACACACGGTAACACTAGGTAAAGACTGACCAGGTACTCATCTAGATCAGACAGACGCACCTCCCACAGACTGACCTGGACACACACGGTAACACTAGGTAAAGACTGACCAGGTACTCATCTAGATCAGACAGACGCACCTCCCACAGACTGACCTGGACACACACGGTAACACTAGGTAAAGACTGACCAGGTACTCATCTAGATCAGACAGACGCACCTCCCACAGACTGACCTGTACACACACGGTAACACTAGGTAAAGACTGACCAGGTACTCATCTAGATCAGACAGACGCACCTCCCACAGACTGACCTGTACACACACGGTAACACTAGGTAAAGACTGACCAGGTACTCATCTAGATCAGACAGACGCACCTCCCACAGACTGACCTGTACACACACGGTAACACTAGGTAAAGACTGACCAGGTACTCATCTAGATCAGACAGACGCACCTCCCACAGACTGACCTGGACACACACGGTAACACTAGGTAAAGACTGACCAGGTACTCATCTAGATCAGACAGACGCACCTCCCACAGACTGACCTGGACACACACGGTAACACAAGGTAAAGCAGCTACTTTTAAAGATGCTGTGCTTTCAGTTGTGAGTAAGTCTAAAGACTCACCTTGTCCTGGAAGCCACGGTAGTACGGAGAGTCCTTCAGAGACTGCAGCAGACAGCGGTTATCACCAACCTGTATGGGACGAGATGAGGTTAGTCTGTCCGGTAGTGAGTGTGTGTGTGCGCGTGTTTTTTTGGTAGTGAGTGTGTCCCCGGTAATGTGAGTGTGTCCGGTAGTGAGTGTGTCCGGTAGTGTGTGTGTGTGAGTGTATGTCAGCAGTCTACTGCATCAACTATTGTATTGTCCCTTACCTGGTTGACCATGTCTTTCCAGTCCTTGATGAGTGTGAGTGTGTGCCCAGTGCTGTCTGTATACTCAGTGAGGGTGAAGGCAGCTCCAGCC
Organism: Oncorhynchus keta; assembly: GCF_023373465.1. Classification (NCBI taxonomy): domain Eukaryota; kingdom Metazoa; phylum Chordata; class Actinopteri; order Salmoniformes; family Salmonidae; genus Oncorhynchus; species Oncorhynchus keta. The sequence goes on along the minus strand of NC_068421.1, from coordinate 12,176,217 downwards.
CCCCACAGGTCCAGCTCCCTGAGAGCCTCTCTGATGGTCACCTCCGCCTGGGCCCTGCTGTTCAGGTCCTTGAGCTCAAGGGCTCGGTCTGTGATGGTGTCAGACACACTGAGGAGATCCCAGAAGGTCAATCTCTCCAGGGTGGTGCCTTTAGGAAGACCCAACAGTCTGAACAGATCCAACCAGTGGTCCTGGGATAGGTGCTCCCCTCGCACGTACTTTAACACTGGAACCAGACTCTACAAACACATACAGAACACACCTTAACACCAGAACCAGACTCTACAAACACACCTTAATACCAGAACCAGATTCTACAAACACATACAGAACACACCTTAACACCAGAACCAGACTCTACAAACACACCAGAACCAGACTCTACAAACACACACAGAACACACCAGAACCAGACTCTACAAACACATACAGAACACACCTTAATAAACACCAGAGCCAGACTCTACACACACAGAACACACTGGAATCAGACTCTACAAACACACACAGAACACACTCTCTCTCCCTCCCTCCCTCACCTTGTACTTGTCAACTTCTCTCTGTAGTTTGACAGACATGCTGGTGTGCTGCTCAAGCTTCCTCAGTCTGTCCTGCCACGCAAACAGGAACTCCTCAAACATGTAGGTCTTACTCCTGCAAAACACACACACACACACACACACACACTGTTTATTCAACCACTCAGCCAGCGAAGGCAAAACGAGGCAGAAATGACCATATCAAATCTAAACCCAAACCTTCCCTGACACCTATCTGATGTCAGACTCCTAACCTGAATGTGATCCAGTCCTCCTTGGCCTTCTCCTGGAAGCCCTCCTGCCAGTCCTCATACAGAGACCACATCTGTCCATACTCCTCCATGTCTCTGATGGTCTCCTCCGCCAGGGAGAAGTCTGGAGCCTCCAGCTCAAAGTGACGACAGTCCTCACTGAGAAGAGACACTCATTAGTACACAGAAAACGGAATGATTGAAAGTACAGTTGACTTGCCGTGTGTGGTGTGGTGTGTGTGTGTGTGTACAACCTACAGCAGGTGGTTGTGTGTGTGTGTGGACAACCGACAGCAGGTGTGTGTGTGTGTGTGTGTGTGTGTGTGTGTGTGTGTGTGTGTGTGTGTGTGTGTGTGTGTGTGTGTGTGTAACCTACAGCAGGCGTGTGCGTGTGCGTGTGTGTGTGTGTGTGTGTGTAACCTACAGCAGGCGTGTGCGTGTGTGTGTGTGTGTGTGTGTGTGTGTGTGTGTGTGTGTGTGTGTGTGTGTGTGTGTGTGTGTAACCTACAGCAGGCGTGTGTGTGTGTGTGTGTGTGTATGTGTGTGTGTGTGTGTGTGTGTGTGTGTCTGTGTGTGTGTCTGTGTGTGCGTGTGTGTGTGTGTAACCTACAGCAGGCGTGTGTGTGTGTGTGTGTGTGTGTGTGTGTGTGTGTGTGTGTGTGTGTGTGTGTGTGTGTGTGTGTGTGTGTGTGTGTGTGTGTGTGTGTAACCTACAGCAGGCGTGTGCGTGTGACCTCCAGCTCCTGGAACTCCTGTCTCTTGTCTCTGATGGTTTGGACAGAGGCCAGCAGGGCAGCCTGGTCTCCTGTCTCTATGACCTCGTCTCTGGGCTTCAGCTGGTCCCAGCGAGCCCTGAACCTGTCCAGCTCCAGCCTGTAGGCCTGGACACGACTCTCAGCATTACTACGCATCACCTCGACCTAGAGGAGAGGGAGAAACCAGGGAGAAATGAGAGAAGGAGCATCTGTGTTTTTTGTCCAAGGGTGTTTGCAAAAGTGTGCATGTGCGTTCTCTCGTGTGTGTGTGTACCTGCTCTTTGATCATCAACTGGTGGCTCTCCATCATCATCTCTAGTTTGTCCCACTTGGCCCTGAGGGAGGACAGAGAATCCAGACCGCCTCCTGCTACGGCCCTCAGCAGACGGTTCTTCTCCTGCGCCGCCTGGAACTGGAGCAGGATCTACACAACATCACACAAACATTACAGCAACGCTCAGACAACACTACAAATATGGGGTCTCGATATATGGAACATCAAACATTACAGCAACGCTCAGACAACTTTAAAGAACTGTGGTAGAAGTGAATGAAAGAACTGTGGTAGAAGTGAATGAAAGAACTGTGGTAGAAGTGAATGAAAGAACTGTGGTAGAAGTGAATGAAATAACTGTGGTAGAAGTGAATGAAATAACTGTGGTAGAAGTGAATGAAATAACTGTGGTAGAAGTGAATGAAATAACTGTGGTAGAAGTGAATGAAAGAACTGTGGTAGAAGTGATTGAAAGAACTGTGGTAGAAGTGATTGAAAGAACTGTGGTAGAAGTGATTGAAAGAACTGTGGTAGAAGTGATTGAAAGAACTGTGGTAGAAGTGATTGAAAGAACTGTGGTAGAAGTGATTGAAAGAACTGTGGTAGAAGTGAATGAAAGAACTGTGGTAGAAGTGAATGAATATTAACGGTCATGAACAGTTAAAAATCATGTTTTTCATGAAAATTGCTGATATCTGAAGGAAACCAGATGAAAGTATGAAAAATGACTGTTGCTTCTTCATTGACAACGTTTGATCACAAAGTTACTGGTCCCCTCCCCCATGTAAAACACTGGGATTCATTATTCAGGGACAAGGTGACATCACCTAAACTTTCATTTTAATACACCAATTTTAACACGATATACTCTTTACCTTATTTAAATAAGTACCGCCTTGTAACCAACATCGGAGAAGCCGTGTTTGTGTTTGCAGAGAGGCGTTGTTTATATAGCTAGATAGCTACTCTACTGATGCCAAAATGTTACTGTAGGGTGTCAGCAAACATCATTAAAAGTTGACCCTATTCATCTATGGCAACGATACGTATATGTTTCCCTTTTCATCTGTGTCAGCAGTTACTGGCTAGCTAGGTGTTCAGCCAGCATGGAACAAAAGGTGGGAATGGGTCGTTCAAAACACAGACGCAGTTCACAGGTCAACACATCGGTCAGTGCTGCCGTGATCTGCATCACGTGAGACATGTCAAACGGGAGATATATATATATTCAAAACACAGACACAGTTCACAGGTCAACACATCGGTCAGTGCTGCCGTGATCTGCATCACGTGAGACATGTCAAACGGGAGATATATATATATTCAAAACACAGACGCAGTTCACAGGTCAACACATCGGTCAGTGCTGCCGTGAACCACATCACGTGAGACATGTCAAACGGGAGATATATATATTTTTTTTTATGATTTCATTGGTGCAATTTCAATGATGTTTGAGTTACTTTGTGTATCACCAAATTAGCTTGAGATGATTTTACTGCAACACTGGTCACTGCATCCAAATGACTTGACACACAGTAGATGTTTGGAAATTCATAAATATAAGCTCCCCGCCCACTCAGCCTGTCATTTCAAACTTCCTGGTACTTAGCCAAGAGAGAAAAAGTACTTTCAGAATGACTGTTCAGGACCTTTAAGTATTGTTGAGTCCCTCAGAGTGAGATTCTTACGTCTGGTTTGCGGGCCTGTATCTGGCTGTGTCTGGCATTGGCATCTCCTATCTCATCAATACTCTCTGGACGAGAGGACAACGTCTCCATGGCCCCAGTCACAAAACTGTCTATGTCTAGGGTATGGCCTGGAGGGGGGAGAGGAAAGTAAAGAACAAAGAACAGAAAAGGAAACAGAAAGAGGAAACATGTCACATATGAACTAAACTGTCGTAAAGCCCCTCTGCACAAAACTGTCTATGTCTAGGGTATGGCCTGGAGGGGGAGAGGTAACATGTCACATATGAACTAAACTGTCTATGTCTAGGGTATGGCCTGGAGGGGGAGAGGTAACATGTCACATATGAACTAAACTGTCTATGTCTAGGGTATGGCCTGGAGGGGAGAGGTAACATGTCACATATGAACTAAACTGTCTATGTCTAGGGTATGGCCTGGAGGGGGAGAGGTAACATGTCACATATGAACTAAACTGTCTATGTCTAGGGTATGGCCTGGAGGGGAGAGGTAACATGTCACATATGAACTAAACTGTCTATGTCTAGGGTATGGCCTGGAGGGGAGAGGTAACATGTCACATATGAACTAAACTGTCTATGTCTAGGGTATGGCCTGGAGGGGAGAGGTAACATGTCACATATGAACTAAACTGTCTATGTCTAGGGTATGGCCTGGAGGGGGAGAGGTAACATGTCACATATGAACTAAACTGTCTATGTCTAGGGTATGGCCTGGAGGGGGAGAGGTAACATGTCACATATGAACTAAACTGTCTATGTCTAGGGTATGGCCTGGAGGGGAGAGGTAACATGTCACATATGAACTAAACTGTCTATGTCTAGGGTATGGCCTGGAGGGGGAGAGTAACATGTCACATATGAACTAAACTGTCTATGTCTAGGGTATGGCCTGGAGGGGGGAGAGGTAACATGTCACATATGAACTAAACTGTCTATGTCTAGGGTATGGCCTGGAGGGGAGAGGTAACATGTCACATATGAACTAAACTGTCGTAAAACCCCTCTGCACAAAACTGTCTATGTCTAGGGTATGGCCTGGAGGGGAGAGGTAACATGTCACATATGAACTAAACTGTCTATGTCTAGGGTATGGCCTGGAGGGGAGAGGTAACATGTCACATATGAACTAAACTGTCTATGTCTAGGGTATGGCCTGGAGGGGAGAGGTAACATGTCACATATGAACTAAACTGTCTATGTCTAGGGTATGGCCTGGAGGGGAGAGGTAACATGTCACATATGAACTAAACTGTCTATGTCTAGGGTATGGCCTGGAGGGGGAGAGGTAACATGTCACATATGAACTAAACTGTCTATGTCTAGGGTATGGCCTGGAGGGGGAGAGGTAACATGTCACATATGAACTAAACTGTCTATGTCTAGGGTATGGCCTGGAGGGGGAGGGTAACATGTCACATATGAACTAAACTGTCTATGTCTAGGGTATGGCCTGGAGGGGGAGAGGTAACATGTCACATATGAACTAAACTGTCTATGTCTAGGGTATGGCCTGGAGGGGAGAGGTAACATGTCACATATGAACTAAACTGTCTATGTCTAGGGTATGGCCTGGAGGAGGGAGAGGTAACATGTCACATATGAACTAAACTGTCTATGTCTAGGGTATGGCCTGGAGGGGAGAGGTAACATGTCACATATGAACTAAACTGTCTATGTCTAGGGTATGGCCTGGAGGAGGGAGAGAGGTAACATGTCACATATGAACTAAACTGTCTATGTCTAGGGTATGGCCTGGAGGGGGAGAGGTAACATGTCACATATGAACTAAACTGTCTATGTCTAGGGTATGGCCTGGAGGGGGAGAGGTAACATGTCACATATGAACTAAACTGTCGGAAAACCTCTGCACAAAAGACACATCAACAATCATACATTGATGTCACTGGGAGATTTGCATATATACATTCAAGTGTAAATCCAGGCTTTACCTTGTATGGACTTTCTGAGGGACATCAGCAGGGTGTCAAACAGTCTCTGAATGAGGTCATCAATCACTGCCTTCACTGGCTCACAGTTCACTGTGATACAGTCAACCTTCTCCAGACTGAAAGAGACAAAAACGGCTTTTACCACGACTGCAACAGATCAATGGAAGCTATGTGGCCTGTGGGAGGCTGTGTACCTGGGCAGGCGTTCTGACTCCTTCCCTCTGGCCTTCAAGGCCTTGAAGTTCCTCTCCCAGTCCTGGACAGACGATAGCTGCTTCTCCACCAACACGTCCATGTCAACCTGGCCCAGCACCACCCACTCCTACAGAGAGAACACAAAGATAGATATATGCTAGTATAGATCACACATCTCAGAGATTCAGAGTGCAGACATGCAGCCATACAGTGGGGCAAAAAAGTATTTAGTCAGCCACCAATTGTGTAAGTTCTCCCACTTAATAAGATGACACAGGCCTGTAATTTTCATCATAGGGAGACTTCAACTATGACAGACAAAATGAGAAAAAAAATCCTGAAAAATCACATTGTAGGATTTTTTATGAATTTATTTGCAAATTATGGTGGAAAATAAGTAGGATTTGTAAGCCTTGAGACAATTGAGACATGGATTGTGTATGTGTGTCATTCAGAGGGTGAATGGGCAAGACAAAATATTTAAATGCCTTTGAACGGGGTATGGTAGTAGGTGCCAGGTGCACCGGTTTGTGTCAAGAACTGCAATGCTGCTGGGTTTTTCACGCTCAACAGTTTCCTGTGTGTAATAAGAATGATCCACCACCCAAAGGACACCCAGCCAACCTAAAACAACTTTGGGAAACATTGGAGTCAACATGGGCCAGCATCCCTGTGGAACACCTTGTAGAGTTCATGCCTCAACAAACTGAGGAAGTTGAGGGCAAAGGGGGGTGCAACTCAATATTAAAAAGGTGTTCCTAATGTTTTGAAAACTCACTGTACATTAGACATTACAAACACAGACATTACATACACAGACAGATATTACAAACATTATACACACATTATACACAGACAGCCATTACAAACATTATACACACAGATAGACATTATACACACAAACATACATTAAAAATGATATACAGAGATAGACATTACAGACATGATATAAACAGAGACATTATATACATTATATACACAGACAGACATTATATACACAGACAGACATTACAGATATTATAGAGACAGAGAGATAGACATTATATAACCAGACAGACATTATATACACAGACAGACATTAGAGACATTATATACACAGACAGACATTACAGACATTATATACACAGACATTATATACACAGACAGACATTATATACACAGATAGACATTACAGACATTATATACGCAGACAGACATTATATACACAGACAGATATTACAGATATTATAGACAGAGAGACAGACATTATATAACCAGACAGACATTATACACTGCTCAATAAAATAAAGGGAACACTTAAACAACACAATGTAACTCCAAGTCAATCACACTTCTGTGAAATCAAACTGTCCACTTAGGAAGCAACACTGATTGACAATACATTTCACATGCTGTTGTGCAAATGGAATAGACAACAGGTGGAAATGATTGGCAATTAGCAAGACAACCCCAATAAAGGAGTGGTTCTGCAGGTGGGGACCACGGACCACTTCTCAGTTCCTATGCTTCCTGGCTGATGTTTTGGTCACTTTTGAATGCTGGCGGTGCTTTCACTCTAGTGGTAGCATGAGACGGAGTCTACAACCCACACAAGTGTCTCAGGTAGTGCAGCTCATCCAGGATGGCACATCAATGAGAGCTGTGGCAAGAAGGTTTGCTGTGTCTGTCAGCGTAGTGTCCAGAGCATGGAGGCACTACCAGGAGACAGAGGAGGAGGCCGTAGGAGGGCAACAACCCAGCAGCAGGACCGCTACCTCTGCCTTTGTGCAAGGAGGAGCAGGAGGAGCACTGCCAGAGCCCTGCAAAATGACCTCCAGCAGACCACAAATGTGCATGTGTCTGCTCAAACGGTCAGAAACAGACTCCATGAGGGTGGTATGAGGGCCCGACGTCCACAGGTGGGGGTTGTGCTTACAGCCAAACACCGTGCAGGACCTTTGGCATTTGCCAGAGAACGCCAAGATTGGCAAATTCGCCACTGGCGTCCTGTGCTTTTCAAAGATGAAAGCAGGTTCACACTGAGCACATGTGACAGACGTGACAGAGTCTGGAGACGCCGTGGAGAACGTTCTGCTGCCTGCAACATCCTCTAGCATGACCGGTTTGGCGGTGGGTCAGTCATGGTGTGGGGTGGCGTTTCTTTGGGGGGCCGCACAGCCCTCCATGTGCTCGCCAGAGGTAGCCTGACTGCCATTAGGTACCGAGATGAGATCCTCAGACCCCTTGTGAGACCATATGCTGGTGCGGTTGGCCCTGGGTTCCTCCTAATGCAAGACCTCATGTGGCTGGAGTGTGTCAGCAGTTCCTGCAAGAGGAAGGCATTGATGCTATGGACTGGCCCGCCCGTTCCCCAGTCCTGAATCCAATTGAGCACATATGGGACATCATGTCTCGCTCCATCCACCTACGCCACGTAGCACCACAAACTGTCCAGGAGTTGGCGGATGCTTTAGTCCAGGTCTGGGAGGAGATCCCTCAGGAGACCATCCGCCACCTCATCAGGAGCATGCCCAGGTGTTGTAGGGAGGTCATACAGGCACGTGGAGGCCACACACACACAATACTGAGCCTCATTTTGACTTGTTTTAAGGACATTACATCAAAGTTGGATCAGCCTGTAGTGTGGTTTTCCACTTTAATGTTGAGTGTGACTCCAAATCCAGACCTCCATGGGTTGATAAATTTGATTTCCATTGATCATTTTTGTGTGATTTTGTTGTCAGCACATTCAACTATGTAAAGAAAAAGTATTTAATATTTCATTCATTCAGATCTAAGATGGGTTATTTTAGTGTTCCCTTTATTTTTTTGAGCAGTGTATAAACAGACAGACATTACAGACATTATATAAACAAACAGACATAGACATTATATACACAGACAGACATTAGACATTATATCAACAGACAGACATTACAGACATTATATCAACAGACAGACATATCAACAGACAGACATTATAGACATTATATACACAGACAGACATTAGACATTATATACACAGACAGACATTAGACATTATATACACAGATAGACAGACATATACACAGACAGACATTAGACATATACACAGACAGACATTACAGACATTATATAAATAAACAGACATTATAGACATTATATACACAGACAGACATTAGACATTATATCAACAGACAGACATTACAGACATTATATCAACAGACAGACATTATATCAACAGACAGACATTACAGACATTATATAAACAAACAGACATTATATCAACAGACAGACATAGACATTATATACACAGATAGACATTAGACATATACACAGACAGACATTAGACATATACACAGATAGACATTACAGACATTATATAAACAGACATTATATCAACAGACAGATAGACATTAAATACACAGATAGACATTAGACATATACACAGACAGACATTACAGACATTATATAAACAGACATTATATCAACAGACAGATATTACAGACATTATATACACAGACAGATATTATATAAACAAACAGACAGACATTACAGACATTATATACACAGACAGATATTACAGATATTATATACACAGACATTATATACACAGACAGATATTATATAAACAAACAGACAGACATTACATACACAGACAGATATTATATAAACAGACAGATATTACAGACATTATATACACAAACAGACATTATATACACAGACAGACATTACAGATATTATATACACAGACAGATATTACAGACATTATATACACAAACAGACATTATATACACAGACATTATATACACAAACAGACATTATATACACAGACAGACATTACAGACATGATATACACAGACAGACATTATATACACAGACAGATATTACAGACATTATATACACAGACAGATATTATATAAACAAACAGACAGACATTATATACACAGACAGATATTATATAAACAAACAGACAGATATTACAGACATTATATATACAGATAGACGTGGTTCAGGTAGAGACTAGATGGACTTTGATTTGGCTTGACTTGGGTCTTCATCACATAAAGCCATTCAGTCAGTTTGTGTGTGTGTCTAATCTGGACCACATGTGCGTCTGTTGATTGAGTTTCTGTGCGGGAGGTGACAGAAACTGTGAAAAACTGTGAACCATATTACTTTCATGAGTGGTAGAAAAGGCAGAAGAAAGCTTTGCTTTTGGGGACAGGGGGTTTCCCTCCTAAAACCACAGGACGCATAAAAGGACACTGAAAAGACTACCACTGTACCATTAGAAGGGAAATTAAACCCAGTGTCAATCAAATAAATAAAACCATGCCAGAAATATAACAATTACCCCAAATGTATTCAAATCAAGGAGGTATTCTTTTTAAAAGACAGAATCCTGGTACATTAGTTAATGACGGATATTCCAATACAGTCAACCACTGAGCAACACTTTTTAACACACACACACCTTAAACTTGTCCTGAACGCCCAGCAGACGGCTGAAGAGGTCCTCTGCTTTGCTGAAGATGGTGAGGAAGCCTGATGCGTTCCTGTCAATCATGACGCTGAAGATGAGCTCCTCCCCCTGAGCGCTGACTCCTTTGAACTGGTTCGGGATAGAGATGAACCTCTTCATCTCTCTGAAGTACTTGGCCCTCACCTCCTCAAAAGGAGGACGGAACTGAAGACGACCCTGCCTAAAGATGGGGACGACAGCAGAGCAGAGCTTATACGGTTTACTATTTTACAATGCAGTATATTATATTACCCTAGGAGAGAGAGAGAGACAGAGACAAAGAGAGACAAAGAGAGAGAGAGACCGAGAGAGACAGAGAGAGAGACCGAGAGAGAGAGAGACAAAGAGTGAGAGACAGAGACAAAGAGAGAGAGACAGAGACAAAGAGAGAGAGACAAAGAGAGAGAGAGAGAGAGAGACAGAGACAGAGAGACAAAGAGAGAGAGAGACAGAAGAGAGAGAGACAGAGAGACAGAGAGAGAGACGAAGAGAGACAGAGACAGAGACAAAGAGAGAGAGACAGAGACAAAGAGAGAGAGACTGAGAGAGACAGAGAGAGAGACGAAGAGAGACAGAGACAGAGACAAAGAGAGAGAGACAGAGACAGAGACAAAGAGAGAGAGACAGAGAGAGACAGAGAGAGACAGAGAGAGAGAGAGAGACGGAGACAAAGAGAGAGACGGAGACAAAGAGAGAGAGACAGAGAGAGACAGAGAGAGAGAGACAGAGAGAGAGACAGAGTGGCACTAACTTGAAAGTGAGGTCTATGTGTATCTCAGGCAGGTTCTTGTTGAGAGCCTCCAGTCCAGTCTGGTACTGATGTTCCAGAGCCTTGTACAGCTGGTGGTTCCAGTGCTGCCTCCAGGCCTTCATCTCCCCTGACCTGAACCCCTACATCACCAAACACACAATCAACATCAAATAGCAGACAGGAAGTAAAGACTTTAACCAAACATACCCTCATCACTGTCCAGCCGTGTGGTCCAATACTGCAAGGAAAGACCTAGTTAAGCTGCAGTTGGTCCAGAACAGAGCGACACGTCTTGCCCTTCATTGTAATCAGAGGGCTGATGTAAATACTATACATGTCAGTCTCTCTTGGCTCAGAGTTGAGGAGAGACTGACTGCATCACTTGTTATTTTTATGAGAAACATTAATGTGTTAAAATCCCAAATTGTTTGCATAGTCAACTTACACACAGCTCTGACACACACACTTACCTCACCAGACATGCCACCAGGGGTCTTTACACAGTTCCCAAATCCAGAACAAATTCTAGAAAGCGTACAGTATTATATAGGGCCATTATTGCATGGAACTTCCATCCATCTCATATTGCTCAAATAAACAGCAAACCTGGTTTCAAAAAAACAGATAAAGCAACACCTCCCGGCACAACGCCACTTCTCTATTTGACCCAGATAGGTTGTGTGTATTCCTTGATATGTAGGCTACATATGCCCTTTTAAAAATGTATGTAGTTTTGTCCTTGAGCTGTTCTTGTCTATTAATGTTCTGTATTATGTCATGGTTCATGTTTTGTGTTGGACCCCAGGAAGAGTAGCTGCTGCTTTTGGAACAGCTAATGGGGATCCTAATTAAATACCAAATACTAAACACAGACCTTTATAACTCTTACCCTAATCTCAGCTCTCTAGCCAGACTCCCTACCATTCTCCGTGGTTACCTGTGCCTCCAGTGTGGCGACCCCGGTGCGGAGTTCCTGTAAGCCGTCCTTCCAGCGCTGCTGGTGCCTCAGCAGGTCCACAGTCATCAAGGCCACCACCTTCTCAGTGAAGTCTGTGTGCCACTTCCTCAGTTTCCGGTTCTCAGTGGAGAGTCTCTCTGCGGCAGACTGGAGTTTTCCAATGTACACCTCCAGCTCTTTGGGATTGTCCCAGGTGATCTGCAGCTTCCCGCCAGAGTCCCGGGGTTGGGACCGTGGATTCTGCTGCATTGGGAAAAGGGACAGGATACTTGAAATGGTATTCCTTAAAGCATTCGGTTGGGGCGGGGGGAGGTGCTGGTAACAGAACTATAAGCCTATGGATGAGTCAGTACCTTGATGACCTGCTCAAAGGCCAGGGCGTAGCTGAGCATCATGGGTCTCTGAGAGGAGATCATCTGCTGGTCGATGGTGTTGTAGAAGTGGGCCACCTGCCAGACACAAACATCTCAACACAAATAAAATACAGGACGTGTGTGTGTGTGTGTGTGTGTGTGTGTGTGTGTGTGTGTCCTTGCCTGTTTGAGGATGATGGCCTGCCTGTAGAACTTGTCTGCAGTGTTGGCAGCCTGCTGGATCTTGGCTGGGATGGGGAAGCCAAGGGCTGACAGCTGTCTGACCTCCCTCAGCAGAGTCACCAGACGGTCAGAGTACTGGATCTTCAGCTTCCCATCTATATGGTCCAGCTCCATCACACGGTTACTGGCCTGAAGACTGGAGGGAGAACAGTGGGTTTATTATACAGTATTAATACAGAATGGATGGACTGATGGACAGACAGACAAACAAATTGCTGTATGGTTCTCAACTGACCTTATGCCAGACTTGGGGTCAGAGAGGCCAGAGAGGATGTCTCTGGACCAGTCATCAAACTGTTCCTGTTCGTAGGCCCGTAGAACCTCCAGCAGGTCGTCACAGAACCGCAGGAATGAGCGGAACCCTGACAGGTCTGACAGCAGAGCCTGCGCTATCTTGATGGAGTCCTCCACCTCAGGTACAAACAGTCAGCCGATCAATCCACACACACACACACACACACACACACACACACACACACACACACACACACACAGAGAGAAAGAGACGAACTGTACACACACCTTATGGAGAAGCTGGCGGACCCATACAATGTTGTTGACGACCTCAGGGAGATTCCGGCCAGCCAGGGGGCCGGACTTTTCTCCCGGGGCGCCATGGCAACGACCCTCAAAGTCTGTCCGCAGCACTGGGAGGGGTCAAAGGTCAGTTCAGGATTAGGACATGAGGGGTGACATGACAAACAACATTATGACATAGTCTCTGAAGTACTGAACTCCTACTGACCCTTGATGTATTCCAGAAGTCTGGCCAGCAGAGTCTCTCTCTCTGACTGCAGCTCCTTGCTGACGTTGGGTCGTCTGATCAGCTCCTTGTGCTTCTGAAACACCTGCAGCAGCTGTATACACAAGTTCAATGAATTAATAATGAGGTCAGCATTTTCAAAACAATGAAATTCAACTTCATGTAACTAGACAAGTGATGTTCTGACCTGCTGTGGGTTGTCCTGTACATCTGCTATGTAGGCCTTCAGTCTGCCTGCCACCTCCTGCTCTGCTGGGGCGATGGCTCGCTCAAACTGGGCTACTGCCGCCCTCCACAGAGGCTACAGCAGAGAGAGAGACATCAACCAGCTCAGGTAACTCCGTAAACATTAAAGCTTCTAATATGTAGTTCTGTCATTTTACATACTCCCTCTTTCTCTGTCTTTCAATTCAATTTAAGGGGCATTATTGGCATGGGAAGCATATGTTTACATTGCCAAAGCAAGTGAGGTAGATAAACAATACAAAAATGAACAGCAAAATAAATCTCAATTTCAATTCACATGTTCACATTGGCAACGCAAGACATATTATGTCTATATAGTGTTGTAATGATGTAAATGGTTAAAGTACAAAAGGGAAAATAAAAAACAAATATAGCTTGTATTTACAATGGTGTTGGTTCTTCACTGGTTGCCCTTTTCTTATGGCAAAACAGTCAGAAATCTTGCACACTGTGGTATTTCACCCAATGGAACCCGGAGATGATCAAAATTGGATTTGTTCTTTGTGGGTCTGGGAAATATGTAACTAAAATGGTCATACATTTGGCAGGAGGTTAGGAAGTGCAGCTCAGTTTCAACCTCATTTTGTGGGCAGTGAGCACATAGCCTGTCTTCTCTAGAGAGCCATGTCTGCCTACGGCGGCCTTTCTCAATAGCAAGGCTATGCTCACTGAGTCTGTACATAGTCAAAGCTTTCCTTAAGGTTGGGTCAGTCACAGTGGTCAGGTATTCTGCCACTGTGTACTCTCTGTGTAGGGCCAAATAGCATTCTAGTTTGCGCTGTTTTTTTGTAAATTCTTTTCAATGTGTCAAGTAATTATCTTTTTGTTTTCTCATGATTTGATTGGGTCTAATTGTGTTACTGTCCTGGGGCTCTGTGGCATCTGTTACTGTTTGTGAACAGAGCCCCAGGACCAGCTTGATTAGGGGACTCTTCTCCAGGTTAATTTCTCTGTAGGCGATGGCTTTGTTGTGGAAGGTTTGGGAATCGCTTCCTTTTAGGTGGTTATAGAATTTAACGGCTCTTTTCTGGATTTTGATAATTAGTGGGTATCGGACTAATTCTACTCTGCATGTATTATTTGGTGGTTTACGTTGTACACAAAATATATTTTTGCAGAATTCTACATGCAGAGTCTCAATTTGTGAATTGTTAGTTGGTGAGCAGACTCCAGACCTCACAACCATAAAGGGCAATGGGCCCTATGACCAATTCAAGTATTTTTATCCAGATCCTAATTGGTTTGTCGAATTTTATGTTCCTTTTGACAGCATAGAAAGCCCTTCTTGCCTTGACTCTCAGATTGTTCACAGCTTTGTTGAAGTTACCTGTGGTGCTGATGTTTAGGCCGAGGTATATATAGTTTTTGTGTGCTCTAGGGCAACGGTGTCTAGATGGAATTTGTATTTGTGGTCCTGGCAACTGGACCTTTTTTGGAACACCATTATTTTGGTCTTACTGAGATTTACTGTCAAGGCCCAGGTCTGTCAGGGCCCAGGTCTGACAGAATCTGTGCAGGAGATCTAGGTGCTGCTATAAGCCCTCCTTGGTTGGGGACAGAAGCACCAGATCGTCAGCAAACAGAAGACATTTGACTTCAGATTCTAATAGGGTGAAGTCAGATGCTGAAGTCTGTTTGTTGCCAATTTGTTGACATACCTCAGTATAGGGGTTGTAGTGTAAGGGGTTGAGGCCAGAGAAGGGTTCAAATACGCGAGCCGAGGCCAAGGCCTGCTGTTTTCCTCCAGGCAGCAGACGAAGCAGCTTCTCATGGACCGTACGGATCGTCACCACCTGAGACACACATCCACACACACAGGTCAGAGTTTGTCAAGAACCGTACGGATCGTCACCTCCTCAGAAAGAGAAGTGGTGAAAGATGAGTCACGGACAGTCATACATGTCAAATATACAGCACACACACACACACACACGTCATTAAGTCATATGGTAAAGCTTCATCAGTAACCACAGGATAGAATATCAGAAACATTGTCACTTAAGAAAAAAAGGAAGTGGGGTGTTGTGGCTTAGTCAAAAGGATCCATGAAGATGAGTGCATGGCTATCCTATACTTCCTGATATACAATTATGATGTTAATGACACTGAGAAGGATTGACAGCTGGTGCATCTGACCTCATCCAGTCTCTGAGCCAGGCTGTGCAGGGCCTGTGGGCGATGCTTGTCTCCCTTCCAGGGGTAAGGGGCGTATCTCTTCCACACCTGTCCACTCAGGTGCTCACAGGCCGACACCCACTGCTCACAGATGACCAGGCCGACTCTCAGGCTCTCCCTCACAGACAGGAACGGGTCCAAAAAGAGTTTCACACCACTCAGTTTCTTCTGCACGTACCTGCCCAGCGCACCACCTGACACACATAAACACACAGTCAGAAACACAAGCCATGGCAGGCCTTCTGGAATAACGCAACACCATAATAAATACAGTAGCTCTCTGACAGCTCATTTTCAGCTCCAGGCGTGGGCATGTGTGGGCGTGTGTGTGTGTGTGTGTGTGTGTGTGTGTGTGTGTGTGTGTGTGTGTGTGTGTGTGTGTGTGTGTGTGTGTGTGTGTGGCATACCGATGACGTCCATGAGTCTGAGCATGCGTGTCTCAGGAAAAGGATCATGGTCGTTCTGCCTCCACACGTCATCCAGTGTGTCTCTGCTCACCTCCACCAGCTCCACAGCATCAGCCAGACAGACACCATCCAGACCACTGTAGTCCTGATACACACAGAGGGATGAGTCGGTCAACATGCTCACTCACCCCTTCCTTCCTTCCTCTTTCGTCCATCATAGGATGATGGTGACCATGACATGATTGATTGGGATGAGTCTGGGGTATGGTGAGTGAGCAGATGAGGACAATCTGAGCCGGGAACATTCTTTACTTTACTGCCTTTATTGTCCCCTTGGGGGAAATTTGTGGCAGTATTATACACGTCATACACAATAACAATGGACAATACACAATAGAACTTCATGACAGTAATATACAGTATGAGAAGCCTGCTGGTCTTTGTGATTGGATCGAGACATTAGCCCATGATATTTAGGAGGGATATCACATTTGGCACAAATGATTGTCTAGTCCTGTTTTTTTTTTCACTCTTTGGCACACTGGACATGATATAATGGTAGTAGACATGCAGTCCATGCCTTCTCTATGGGCTTGAAGAGCTCAGAGAAGTGTGCGGCCCTCTCTCTCACAGTGCTCCTGTCCCCAGACTCGGAGAGATCAGCCCAGTACTGGAATTCATCCACCGGGGTCAGGATACCTGCACAGACAGAGGAACACACCAACAGGAGGTTTTAAACTTTGAACTATGATTAAACCGGGGATCGTTGTTGCTCTTATGTCTTGATATTATTTGATGTAATTCCCCTGTTACATGTTGATGTACTAGTAGATATATCCTTGGCTGAGGGGTTTGCTAAAGCTCATAGAGATCCGGATCCAGGCTATTCTGAATCATGTGATGAGCAGTGTGCACCCACCCAGGATGTCATCTTCCCCTGGACTCCTCTTGCCAGAGTCTTCTGTTCCAGCCCTGCGGACCACAGAGCCTAGCCCTTGCTCCAGCTCACTTAGCAGGCCCGCAAGCTTAGGGTCAAATGCTGAGCTCCACCGCTCATCCTTGAATAAGGGAATACATTTTTTAAAAATCTATAACACACACCTGCAAGGTATAAAGGTATTACCTCTTTAGTACACAGGTATATATGTTCATCACACAGGCAACCGATCCCACCTTGAGTAGCATAGGGGCGAACACCTGTCGCACGGCCTGGTAGAGGGTACTGATAGGAGACTCTAGCATGGAGGACACCAGGACATTCTGGTGCAGGTTCTCCTCTGTTATCACTGTGGGATGCAGCTTAAAGAACACTAGCACCTTCTCTCTGCTGTACCCAGCCTCAATCTTTAAACAGCCATAAGAAAATAATTAGGATATTGGTTTGCGGTTAGGTCAATTTCAATTATGTAGGAACAAAATTATAAAGTCCATAGCTAAGTTCCTGGTTAACAAGAAAAACGTATGTTCTTATCTTGGTATCTTAGATGTGAACAGAGAAAGAAGTGTATGTTTATCAATGTATTTTACAATATTACTAATTGGATATGTTATGTTGTATTGTCTAGTATACCTTGTTTGACAGGCACAGGTCATTCTCGTGTTTGTTGACAGCAAGCACGAATTCGTTACCATCATCTAAGAAGTTGTTGAGTTCCTCAGACCCAACCAGGGATGCAGACGGCTTTAGACCGAAGTAGTTCCCTGTCGTGGTGAGGACGAACTGCTTGCGGGCGTCATCCGAGCCGTGAGGCATCTCTCACTTCTTGTTTTGTGGCTCAAGTGAACAGATTGTTTTCGGATTCCCTGGTGAAAAAAAGCAGCTAATGTCATACTCTGACGATGTCACACATCCCTACCTGGGCTAACCAAAAGCCTGTCAAGCCAAACCACTTGTTACTCACTAGCTAGCTGCATTGCTAAGATAGCTATTTATCTTAAAAACCGTGGTCCATAAACGTTCAATAACGTACCGTCAGCAAACTGACGGCCAGTTGTAAAGACGAAACGCACTGGCATCACTGAGGTATATATGAACTGGCATGTTATGGCGTTTGCGATCTACCTGGAAAGCTAACGACCTGGGTAGGTAGCTAGTTAGCGTAGCTATCATGCTACCTATAGCTAGCAAGTTCATAACAGTTTCATCTAGCTAGCTAGATACCGTACTTACGAGTTAAAGAGGTCGCTTCGACTGTAAGACCGAATGTGGACATCAAAGCACTACATTATATCTGCAACTTAAAAACTAACATTACTATCCTAATTTTAGGCGAGTGGGTACTTCTGCATAATCTGCAGTTGATGTCTTGTTTCTGCACCAAGAGTGAAGCTGGCGTAGTTACCATTGAAACTACGGCCGCTACGTAGTCGTTCAGCCTATCTGAACTGCAGTGCTCACTGGTTGGCTACGTAAAATGTTTTTAAAGTGCCGTAGCTGTCAGTGGTAGGCCCCTGGCAGAGAGAAGGGCTTCAACTTTAGTGTTGTCATGTACACCGGATACATACAGCAGGTCTAAAACTGTACGGTGAAACGAGCTTTTATGAGGTCTTTCCAACAATGCAGAAGAACAGTAATGGATTCCCTAGCGGAAAAAGCAGCTAATATGAAAGTGAATCATACTGTCACACATCAAAAAAATATGGCAACCTTTTAGGGTAGCTACTTTGCTAAGCTAGAGATTTTGCTTAAATAAGAAAAACACACGTGAAGTACAAAAAATGAAATTATAACAGAATGCAGTTCAGTGTTGCCAATTCATTTTCAGGGTAAGTTGCTATAGGCAGGTTGATTTGTTGCTAAAAGTTGCAAAATTACGTTGTGATGTCATTGCGTGCTAACGTAAAACTGCATAATTACGTAGAATACACAATAACATTACTCAAATTGATTGGCCATCTCGGCGAAAAATATGATTTGACATTTGTTCATGTACAGACTCCAACCAACTCTTTTCTGTACTTCTGGCTGTAGAATTTTGATTGAGACATGTTGTTTGATGTTGTAAGTTCTGTTCAAGATCATACATATGTGACCAACTATATCCATTGGGTTTGGCTCATCGAACCCGTACTACTACTGCTGCAGTCGGCCAACAACAATTTGCCTGTGCACGAGCTGAGCGCCTGCTGCTGACGTGATTCACAATGCACTTTTGCAGCCAGGCACGTGTGTTGTAACTGAGTGTGTGACAGAGAAAATCGTTTTTGTGTCATTTTAGAGGGAAAATGCGTGCATTTTAGCTTTTGAGTGTTTTTTCAAAAGTTGCTAAAAGTTCCAAATACATTTTTAAAAGTATCTAAATTTGCTGCTCGGTGCTGTTTGAATAAAAAGTTTCCGGGGTAGTCTGAAAAGTTGCTAAATCTAGCAACAAAATTGCTAAATTGGCATCACTGAGTTACTGTATACAGTATATACAGGTCATTGCCATTAATACAACATGCAGGTATACTGAAGTGATTTTTTATTTATTTTATTTTTATTTCACCTTTATTTAACCAGGTAGGCAAGTTGAGAACAAGTTCTCATTTACAATTGCGACCTGGCCAAGATAAAGCAAAGCAGTTCGACAGATACAACGACACAGAGTTACACATGGAGTAAAACAAACATACAGTCAATAATACAGTATAAACAAGTCTATATACAATGTGAGCAAATGAGGTGAGAAGGGAGGTAAAGGCAAAAAAGGCCATGGTGGCAAAGTAAATACAATATAGCAAGTAAAACACTGGAATGGTAGTTTTGCAATGGAAGAATGTGCAAAGTAGAGATAAAAATAATGGGGTGCAAAGGAGCAAAATAAATACAGTTGGGAAAGAGGTAATTGTTTGGATAAATTATAGGTGGGCTATGTACAGGTGCAGTAATCTGTAAACTGCTCTGACAGTTGGTGCTTAAAGCTAGTGAGGGAGATAAGTGTTTCCAGTTTCAGAGATTTTTGCAGTTCGTTCCAGTCATTGGCAGCAGAGAACTGGAAGGAGAGGCGGCCAAAGAAAGAATTGGTTTTGGGGGTGACTAGAGAGATATACCTGCTGGAGCGTGTGCTACAGGTGGGAGATGCTATGGTGACCAGCGAGCTGAGATAAGGGGGGACTTTACCTAGCAGGGTCTTGTAGATGACATGGAGCCAGTGGGTTTGAGATATATACCTGCTGGTGCGTGTGCTACAGGTGGGAGATGCTATGGTGACCAGCGAACTGAGATAAGGGGGGACTTTACCTAGCAGGGTCTTGTAGATGACATGGAGCCAGTGGGTTTGGCGACGAGTATGAAGCGAGGGCCAGCCAACGAGAGCGTACAGGTCGCAATGGTGGGTAGTATATGGGGCTTTGGTGACAAAACGGATTGCACTGTGATAGACTGTATCCAATTTGTTGAGTAGGGTATTGGAGGCTATTTTGTAAATGACATCGCCAAAGTCGAGGATTGGTAGGATGGTCAGTTTTACAAGGGTATGTTTGGCAGCATGAGTGAAGGATGCTTTGTTGCGAAATAGGAAGCCAATTCTAGATTTAACTTTGGATTGGAGATGTTTGATATGGGTCTGGAAGGAGAGTTTAGAGTCTAACCAGACACCTAAGTATTTGTAGTTGTCCACGTATTCTAAGTCAGAGCCGTCCAGAGTAGTGATGTTGGACAGGCGGGTAGGTGCAGGTAGCGATCGGTTGAAGAGCATGCATTTAGTTTTACTTGTATTTAAGAGCAATTGGAGGCCACGGAAGGAGAGTTGTATGGCATTGAAGCTTGCCTGGAGGGTTGTTAACACAGTGTCCAAAGAAGGGCCGGAAGTATACAGAATGGTGTCGTCTGCGTAGAGGTGGATCAGAGACTCACCAGCAGCAAGAGCGACCTCATTGATGTATACAGAGAAGAGAGTCGGTCCAAGAATTGAACCCTGTGGCACCCCCATAGAGACTGCCAGAGGTCCGGACAGCAGACCCTCCGATTTGACACACTGAACTCTATCAGAGAAGTAGTTGGTGAACCAGGCGAGGCAATCATTTGAGAAACCAAGGCTGTCGAGTCTGCCGATGAGGATGTGGTGATTGACAGAGTCGAAAGCCTTGGCCAGATCAATGAATACGGCTGCACAGTAATGTTTCTTATCGATGGTGGTTAAGATATCGTTTAGGACCTTCAGCGTGGCTGAGGTGCACCCATGACCAGCTCTGAAACCAGATTGCATAGCAGAGAAGGTATGGTGAGATTCGAAATGGTCGGTAATCTGTTTCTTGACTTGGCTTTCGAAGACCTTAGAAAGGCATGGTAGGATAGATATAGGTATGTAGCAGTTTGGGTCAAGAGTGTCCCCCCCTTTGAAGAGGGGGATGACCGCAGCTGCTTTCCAATCTTTGGGAATCTCAGACGACACGAAAGAGAGGTTGAACAGGCTAGTAATAGGGGTGGCAACAATTGCGGCAGATAATTTTAGAAAGAAAGGGTCCAGATTGTCTAGCCCGGCTGATTTGTAGGGGTCCAGATTTTGCAGCTCTATCAGAAAAAAATATCCAGGCATCCTCTACAGACGGGATGAGATCAATATCCTTCCAGGATACCCCGGCCAGGTCGATTAGAAAGGCCTGCTCGCTGAAGTGTTTCAGGGAGCGTTTTACAGTGATGAGTGGAGGTCGTTTGACCGCTGACCCATTACGGATGCAGGCAATGAGGCAGTGATCGCTGAGATCTTGGTTGAAGACAGGAGAGGTGTATTTAGAGGGGAAGTTGGTTAGGATGATATCTATGAGGGTGCCCATGTTTAAGGCTTTGGGGAGGTACCTGGTAGGTTCATTGATAATTTGTGTGAGATTGAGGGCATCAAGTTTAGATTGTAGGATGGCTGGAGTGTTCAGCATGTTCCAGTTTAGGTCGCCTAGCAGCACGAGCTCTGAAGATAGATGGGGTGCAATCAGTTCACATATGTTGTCCAGAGCACAGCTGGGTGCAGAGGGTTATCTATAATAGGCGGCAACGGTGAGAGACTTGTTTTTAGAGAGGTGGATTTTTAAAAGTAGAAGTTCAAAATGTTTGAGTACAGACCTGGATAGTAGGACAGAACTCTGCAGGCTATCTTTGCAGTAGATTGCAACACCGCCCCCTTTGGCAGTTCTATCTTGTCTGAAAATGTTGTAGTTTGGAATTAAAATTTCAGAATTTTTGGTGGTCTTCCTAAGCCAGGATTCAGACACAGCTAGAACATCCGGGTTGGCAGAGTGTGCTAAAGCAGTGAATAGAACAAACTTAGGGAGGAGGCTTCTTATGTTAACATGCATGAAACCAAGGCTATTACGGTTACACAAATCGTCAAAAGAGAGCGCCTGGGGAATAGGAGTGGAGCTAGGCACTGCAGGGCCTGGATTCACCTCTACATCGCCAGAGGAACAGAGGAGGAGTAGAATAAGGGTTCGGCTAAAAGCAATAAGAATTGGTCGTCTAGAACGTCTGGAACAGAGAGTAAAAGGAGGTTTCTGGGGGCGATAAAATAGCATCAATGTATAATGTACAGACAAAGGTATGGTAGGATGTGAATACAGTGGAGGTAAACCTAGGTATTGAGTGATGAAGAGAGAGATATTGTCTCTAGAAACATCATTGAAACCAGGAGATGTCATTGCATGTGTGGGTGGTGGAACTAATAGGTTGGATAAGGTATAGTGAGCAGGATTGACGAACAGTACCTTCAGAAAGTATTCACGTCCCTTGACTTTTTCTACATTTAGTTGTGTTACAAAGGGGGGTTAAAATGGATTTAATTCATCAACAAAAACATTCTACAATTTACACAAAATACTCTGTAATGTCAAAGTGGAAGGAACATTTTTACTCTGTAGATCTGGCCTCTACACGGAATTCCAATTTCAGAAAGTTCAACAACAAAAGATAAAATCACCATCATGGAATTAAATAAAAAACAAGCTCCATTCATCATCTCTAGTCCTTCATCACTGGCCTGGCAACAAGCCACTGCTTGCAAGTCAATGCTATAAAGTACCTATCTGATGTATGCCAGCCAGCATGATGTAACTGAGACAGGAATGCATGTAGGGTAGGAGAATGCTTTGGTTTTTCTTAGTTTCCTAGGGCACAGCTTACCCCCTTTGACAGCCTCAAATGGCAGGATTCAGACTCAGAAGGTTCACCCAGCAGGGCCCTTTCGGGACAAAGGAGAACAGCCCCTGACTGGGATATTATAGACTAGAGAAAAAGCACATGGGTGGCAGCGTAGCCTAGTGGTTAGAGCGTTGGACTAGTAACCGGAAGGTTGTGAGTTCAAACCCCCGAGCTGACAAGGTACAAATCTGTCGTTCTGCCCCTGAACAGGCAGTTAACCCACTGTTCCTAGGCCGTCATTGAAAATAAGAATATGTTCTTAACTGACTTGCCTGGTTAAATAAAGGTAAAAAAAAAAAAAAAAAAAAAAAAAATATATATAATGATGGTTATTGGAGAAGCTAAAGCAAATGGAACATACCATGTGTTTTTCATAGTGGTTTCATAGGGGTTTCAAATCTCTCTCTGGATTGTATAATGTAGTAGTGTAATTTATAGTTGTGCAACATGGTTCACATCAGAATAGTTTTCAGAATTTTTGAATCAGTCTTTATGAGGGAAGAACACATCAAGGCTAAAATGGCAGTCATAGTTGTAATAGTGAGTCCTTGTAGAGATTCAGCACAGCCTAGTGTAGTGTGGATGGTCCTGCTCGTGAAACATTTCAGACCATTTTTATTGAATATCAAATCACTTTCATAAACAGTCAGGTCAGGACTAAGATAGTTGTTTATTCTACTTTTTATTATGTTTTAAAGAGGGAATGTGGAAGAAAGTATAGTCTGCCTTCTGCAGAGGAAGTTCTTATGACATTATGAATACGGAGAGGTCAGCAGTAGAGCTCTGTTTCTCGTTTTAAAAAATGTAGGAAATTAAGGGAATCCCTTTCAATAAAAATAGATGGCCTCCCTTTCCCGGAAGTCCCTGCTTTGTTTTCTTTTTAAGTTATTCTTATGAGCTCCTCCTCACTTCTTGTAACGTGCGCGTGTGTATGTATGTGTGTGTGTGCGCGCGTGTGTGTGTGTGTGTGTGTGTGTGTGTGTGTGTGTGTGTGTGTGTGTGTGTGTGTGTGTGTGTGTGTGTGTGTGTGTGTGTGTGTGTGTGTGTGTGTGTGTGTGTGTGTGTGTGTGTGTGTGTGTGCGTGTGTGTGCGCGTGTGTATGTGTGTGTGCGCGTGTGTATGTATGTGTGCCGAGGCAATAGGTGTGATGAGTTGGTAGGGAGTTTCTGCAGTCCATGTTAATACTGAGGTTTACCACACCTCTGTTCGTGTCTGAGTTTAGCCCTCATGCTGCATACTGTGTCAGCATGGTCTGATATCTCTAGCCTGTATGGAGGGGAGGAAAGCCTCATCCTAACACATTCTTTTGCAGTTAGGTATGTGGTTTGGGGGTATGAGTACTTGGGTGGGTATACTTAAAGCTGAGTCCTGGGTAGAGACACTGCAGTTGGTACCCACCTGGCTAGTGTGTTGCTGAACACCTGAGACCTGGGTACAGACACTGCAGTTGGTACCCACCTGGCTAGTGTGTTGCTGAACAGCTGAGACCTGGGTACAGACACTGCAGTTGGTACCCACCTGGCTAGTGTGTTGCTGAACACCTGAGACCTGGGTACAGACACTGCAGTTGGTACCCACCTGGCTAGTGTGTTGCTGAACACCTGAGACCTGGGTACAGACACTGCAGTTGGTACCCACCTGGCTAGTGTGTTGCTGAACAGCTGAGACCTGGGTACAGACACTGCAGTTGGTACCCACCTGGCTAGTGTGTTGCTGAACACCTGAGACCTGGGTACAGACACTGCAGTTGGTACCCACCTGGCTAGTGTGTTGCTGAACAGCTGAGACCTGGGTACAGACACTGCAGTTGGTACCCACCTGGCTAGTGTGTTGCTGAACAGCTGAGACCTGGGTACAGACACTGCAGTTGGTACCCACCTGGCTAGTGTGTTGCTGAACACCTGAGACCTGGGTACAGACACTGCAGTTGGTACCCACCTGGCTAGTGTGTTGCTGAACAGCTGAGACCTGGGTACAGACACTGCAGTTGGTACCCACCTGGCTAGTGTGTTGCTGAACACCTGAGACCTGGGTACAGACACTGCTGTTGGTACCCACCTGGCTAGTGTGTTGCTGAACAGCTGAGACCTGGGTACAGACACTGCAGTTGGTACCCACCTGGCTAGTGTGTTGCTGAACACCTGAGACCTGGGTACAGACACTGCAGTTGGTACCCACCTGGCTAGTGTGTTGCTGAACAGCTGAGACCTGGGTACAGACACTGCAGTTGGTACCCACCTGGCTAGTGTGTTGCTGTATGCTGCATCTAGAATGTTTTATCGCTGGAGCAGCACTGATAAACTACATGACTCAAAATCTACCAAGCGGAAGAGTCCTTCCCCCAAGTAAATCACACTTCTTCAGGACACAGAGTGAATTACTCACTTCACTGATTATACCAGATAAGGGTGGGTACAGTGTATTAGGTAGGTCACACTCTTTTCATTCCACTTCGATTCAAAGTTATTTTCGTGGCAGGTTAGGAGAGCATTTTTGCTAACCCTAACCCTTTTTCTAACCTTAACCCTAGTCTCCTTACCTGCTGCGTTAATTCTCCTAACCTGCTACATTAATTCTCCTAACCTGCTGCGTTAATTCTCCTAACCTGCTGCGTTAATTCTCCTAACCTGCAGCGTTAATTCTCCTAACCTGCTACGTTAATTCTCCTAACCTGCTGCGTTAATTCTCCTAACCTGCTGCATTAATTCTCCTAACCTGCTACGTTAATTCTCCTAACCTGCTGCGTTAATTCTCCTAACCTGCTACGTTAATTCTCCTAACCTGCTGCGTTAATTCTCCTAACCTGCAGCGTTAATTCTCCTAACCTGCTGCGTTAATTCTCCTAACCTGCTGCGTAAGTTTTCCTAACTTTCTACGAAAGGTCACTTCGGTATCGAAGTGGCTTTAAAAGTGTATCCCTATATTAGTAGGATATAATTAGTCCGCGCCTGTTTTTCTCTTTGACATCAGTACAGGAAACCCCGGGACATTTCCTGAGGCATACATCAGTATGGAACACCATTTGTTCAAACAACATTCTCTCCCAAATCAAATCAAATTGTATTTGTCACATGCGCCGAATACAATTAGGTGTAGACCGTACAGTGAAATGCTTACTTACAAGCCCTGAACCAATAATTCTGTTTATTTAAAAAAAAAGTGTTTAGAAGGTATTTACTAAAATAACTGAATAACATTTTTTTTTATATATAAATAAATAAAGAAGCAGCCAAAAACTTACAGTAGCGAGGTTATATACAGGAGGTACCAGTACAGAGTAAATGTGAGGAGGTTATATACAGGAGGTACCAGTACAGAGTAAATGTGAGGAGGTTATATACAGGAGGTCCCAGTACAGAGTAAATGTGAGGAGGTTATATACAGGAGGTACCAGTACAGAGTAAATGTGCGGAGGTTATATACAGGAGGTACCACTACAGAGTAAATGTGAGGAGGTTATATACATGAGGTACCAGTACAGAGTAAATGTGAGGAGGTTATATACAGGAGGTACCAGTACAGAGTAAATGCGAGGAGGCTATATACAGGAGGTACCAGTACAGAGTAAATGTGAGGAGGTTATATACAGGAGGTACCAGTACAGAGTAAATGTGAGGAGGCTACATACAGGAGGTACCGGTACAGAGTAAATGGGAGGAGGCTATATACAGGAGGTACCGGTACAGAGTAAATGTGAGGAGGTTATATACAGGAGGTCCCAGTACAGAGTAAATGCGAGGAGGCTATATACAAGTGGTACCGGTACAGAGTAAATGGGAGGAGGCTATATACAGGAGGTACCGGTACAGAGTAAATGAGAGGAGGTTATATACAGGAGGTACCGGTACAGAGTAAATGTGAGGAGGTTATATACAGGAGGTACCAGTACAGAGTAAATGTGAGGAGGCTATATACAGGAGGTACCGGTACAGAGTAAATGTGAGGAGGCTATATACAGGAGGTACCGGTACAGAGTAAATGCGAGGAGGCTATATACAAGTGGTACCGGTGCAGAGTAAATGTGAGGAGGCTATATACAGGAGGTACCGGTACAGCACTATTGGCCCAGCATCATCCGTGTTTGGCCGGGGTAGGCCGTCATTGTAAATAAGAATTTGTTCTTATCCGACTTGCCTAGTTAAATAAAGGTTAAATAAATAAACACGTTCAGAAGGAAATCAATTCCACAAATGAACTTTGAACAAGGCACACCTATTAATTGAAATGCATTCCAGGTGACTACCTCGTGAAGCTGGTTGAGAGAATGCCAAGAGTGTGCAAAGCTGTCATCAAGGCAAAGGATGGCTACTTTAAAATATATTTTGATTCGTTTAACACTTTTTTGGTTACTACATGATTCCATATGTGTTATTTCATAGTTTTGATGTCTTCACTATTATTCTACAATGTAGAAAATAGTAAAAAATAAAGAAAAACCCTTGAATGAGTAGGTGTTGTAAAACTTTTGAACAGTAGTGTATATAGGGAAGTGAGAGTCTTAACTTAACCCCACCCCCTCACCACTCACACAACACCCTGTTGTAAGAAGGGACCAAATACTGATAAGCTGCTGTTTGCTGCAATGACAACATTAGTAAAGTAGAAAAGCAAAAAGGACTTTCCCTGGCTAAAGCCACACCCCCAGAATGCTGAAGGAAGAGGGGCTGGTTGTCTGTGCTGAGAACACATCACAGGCCAACTTCTCCGACTTCACACTCGATTACGGCTGTTAAGAAAGGCAAAGCATGACTGTGGTAAGAATGTCTTTATTTCCCCCTCATAGGCTTTATAACTGTTACAAATATGTACAGCTCTTACAGACTGGCTTGTAGTGGATGTGCTATTGTTGTCGTAGATTTACTTAGGTAATACGGTGCAGGTTAAGGTGAAGCAGTTTGATTAAATAATGTAATATTATGGTATTCAGTTTTACCTACTATATCATATATCTTGAATGAATGGAGGTTGTTGGTGTTTCAGGTTATCAACCAAAACAATCGCTGTAGAGATGTGACTCCTACTCTTAGGGTTGACTGTAGTATCTGGAGACATGTAGCCAACAGATTATAGAGCCATAAAAACTGACAGGACATTGGCTGCATTTACACAGGCAGCTCAATTCTGATATATTCTGATTGGTCAAAAGATTAATTATTGGCAAAAGATCTGATATGATTGGTCAAAAGACAAATTATTGGCAAAATTGGGCTGCCTGTGTAAAACCTCCGTAGTGTCATATTACATATTTTAAATAAACGTTTATCATAATCTCTGTCGAAGTGGTTTAATATGTAAATTGTGTTGCATGGACAGTGCATTATATATTTTAGAAATGAACTTATTTGCAAACATTGTCAATCACATGGATTAAGTTAAACATCTTCACACAGTGGATTTCACCTACTTATGGTCAGATTAACTCTGAAGTTTTCATATTTTGTGTTTTGATAAAACTACAACATTTCATAATGTATTTCAGTTTTTATCGACTGCTATCTGAGTAACACAGTAAACATGAACATAAACTTCTCACTCAGCATATTTCTAGTACCAACCTATTTCCACTCACTCTCGCTGCAACATAACAAAAGCATCTGTGTCAGGATTAGGATCAGTGTGAAACTACTGTTTGCCACATGCTCAGTTGACCATGAAGGCATACACAAATGCATAGGAATGCACACGAATGCACACGTGCATGCTTATGTTGTGTTTATGTGTGATTGTTTTCATGTGTGTGCATTATAGCAATATATTTAATATACTGCAACAATGTACTGTTAATACTGTAACCTGTGTTCATGAAACTCATCCTTCAAGCTGATACCATAACAACGGAGATGTATATTTCTGGGGATTCCCCCTGGCTTATTAATTAGAAACGTGTCTGACAACCAAGCCAGTTCCCTTCGTCTGCCCCCGCACAATCCTCTGGCCTGTCACATTCTACTGATGCAATCGCTTTTATATCTTTACACTCAAGTATTTAACGCATAACAAAGTCCTTGCAAGACGATGTGTAAAAGACACACAATTGAAGAACAGAATTGTTGTTTGATTCTCTTCAGATTAACGTTAAATCAACTCTGAACTCCTATCCTTAACTACCAATCCCTGAGATGAACCAATAACCATGACCACACATATCTCACGAGGCACTAGTACAGCACCGCACGATTGTCTAGATAGCGAACTCTTCACCTGGACCCAGTTTTTAAAAAGTTATATATCTGGACTTCGCCTATCAGTTAGGATTAAATGCATAGAAATAGAATGAATAGACAAATCATTGACTTGAATGGGGAATCCCGTTCTATTCATTATATTTCTATGCATTTAATCCTGTCCTATAGCTGAAATACGAATAGATAACTTTTTGAAAAACTGGGCCCTGTGTTTAGGCCTACCACACACAGTAGGAAAGAATTTTCTGAAGTTACTCCCTTGTATAGGGATTTCCCTTAGGGTTTTCTTGACTGACTATTAGGGAACAGAGTAACCATGGAGACAGAATTTCTCTCAATGCTCATTCATTTCCTTAACCTGGTTATTATAATAAATATAGAATGACTATATTTCTTAATTACTTTTTGTATCTCACCATATTAGCTGAGGATTAATAAGCAAACTCCCGTGTCATTTCTGAGTGTATATGATATGAATCTGATCATATGAAACGTGATCATTGGTTGTGAGTGCTGCTGTTTGAACTAATGTGTGTGTGTGTTTTCTGCAGGACTACGGGAAGTGTGCGCGTCGGCTGCTTCGGTAAGTAGTACTCACTGTGTGACCATGATTATGGAGGGACTGTGGCTTGATTATTTGCAGCTGTCGGCATACTTCGTTTCCATGCAACTCTATTGGTTCATTTTGATACAATGATATGTTTTTTAATAAGAATAATATTTCATTTGTAGAGTGTTATTTCACACTATCTAGAGTCAGATCTCTTCACAGCTTGTTTACATGAGTGTGTGGTGACAGTATCCGATAGAGAGAATGTCGCCGTGGGTCTCCGGTGGAATTTCAGTTTTCTCTGTGTTCCCTTGGTATACAGTACATTCCTGAAAGCATTTAGGAGTGTGTTTCTGGAAACAGGTTGTTAGGAAATAAGAATGCTTCCCGTAACCATGCCAGTGACCTCACCTAACAGTACTCAGCTGATTGTAATGTTGTTATGGTTTACAGAAGGTGTGTCATCTTATTCCTGGTATCGGTTCAGTTCATTCAAAGTAAAGGTAAGAATTGAATCAACTGACAAGAATCTGACACTTTATCTGATCAGATCTTTACTGATGGAGATACGTGTGTGTGTGTGTGTGTGTGTGTGTGTGTGTGTGTGTGTGTGTGTGTGTGTGTGTGTGTGTGTGTGTGTGTGTGTGTGTGTGTGTGTGTGTGTGTGTGTGTCTGCGTACGATTTCCCTGTAAGATTGGATTTGCAATAACATCTGAACCATAATGGTGTCTATTCAGTAGAAGGGAATGTCCCAGACACTTTCAGACGAGAGAAAAGGGCAAACGTGTCAGATAGATAAGGGAGGGGGGGGGGAAAGGAACTGCCTAATGTCTACCCTCCCTGACCTCTAACCTCGTTCACCCTCTCTATCAGATGTCACCATGGTGATAGGAGAGGTGGGTGGGGCTGTGACCCTCCCCTGTACCTCTGACATCCAGAGACTCCCAAACCACCTGTATGTACAGAGACCTGACCCAAACAAGTTCATTAATGGCTACCATAAGACGAGGGACTTACCATCCCCTCACCCGGAGTATGCAAACCGTACTCAAGTAGACCACACACAGGGAACAATGAGGCTGTGGAGTATACGGCTGTCAGATGAGGGGCTGTACGAATGCCACATCGGATACCCAACCAAGAACAACCAGAAGAACATACAACTCAGTGTGACAGGTAACATTACCTCAGTTCAAACTCTCTTACCATGTTTGTGTTTAAATCATTTTTCTGTTTTATTCTCCCACTTGTGGAACATAGCTTTCTGGATTAGGGGGGAAAAGCTGATTCTGTTAGATGTGTGCTTGTAATAGCTCAAACCATAGATACATTCACTAAAAAGGGAAGACAAAACGAAAGCTATAATTGGCTATCACTCAGAACGGCTTGTGTTGTTTTGCCCTTGTTTTGTGTTTTCAGTTAAGAGGAAGTAAAACCAAGAAAAAATCAAATCCTTTCCTTCTCTCGCTCCGCTCTCCTCCCTTTCCATCTCTCCCCTTTCTACAGCCAACTACAGCACCCCCAATGTAACAGTGGCCTGTGACAACGGCAGCTGCTTAGTGACATGTTCCTCTGACAACGGTTACCCTCGTAGGGATGTTGAGTGGAGCCTGAACCCTCCTCTTAACCAGAGCCACTGGGGAGTAGTGAACAGCAGTGGGGGGACAGACCCAGTCTCTATGCTGTTCTCTGTCTTCAGTTCCATATCCATCAACTGCTCCTCTGGACCCCGGCTGAACCTCAGCTGTGCTGTAGGGGGCACCCTCTCACAGGAACACATTGTCTGTGAGGACTGAGATACTGTGTCTCTATCACTGTCATTAAATGTATAACATTGCACATTTCTGTCAAATAAATGAATTTGAAACCTTACATATATTGTATTTATCTACTATAGGCAGGCATCCTGATATCTCTGTTGTCTCTGTGATCTCTGCTGTCTCTGTGATCGCTGCTGTTCTGCTGTGTTTCCTGGTTCTGGTTACGAGCAGCAAGAAAAAGAAGGCTCAGACAGCCAGAGGTAATCAAGGTAAGGATGACATTACTTGTGATAGAGGAGACAGACTGTATTGTTCCTTGGTAATGGGACCGGCAGGATAAAATATAGATGTCAATACATTCATAAAACATATAGATGGGTTGGCGGACAACGTTATGCGCATCCATGTGGCATGGAAGGTGTGTATTGCTATAATTCTGAAAGGTCCGAAAGCTAGCAACAATGACAAGAAGCTGTCATGTGGGGACTCGTAGGTGGCTCGTTTCAGCTCGTTGTATGTTATTGTTGATACCACGTCTTGTTTTGAGATAGCTAACCAACAACTGTAACTATGTATTGAGAGACAAGTGTTCAATGTGACAATGTATTTCTTTTTCAATAAATATTTAGAGACGAAATATAGTTTACATGTTGTCAACAGTGTATGCCAACCCTGTCTGTTTTGGTGCATAGTTGCGCACACAACCAACCCCGTCTATATCATTCTGTTTCTCCAGGAGGAAAGGGAGCAGCAAGTTCAGAGGAGTGAGTATCTGTTTCACTGTTTCACTCAAACTCACAGGATAAATAAATCCCGCTGGGAAAAACTGGTTCAGTTAACGTTGTTTCCACGTCGTGTCAACCCCCCCAAAAATCCATGTGATGATGTTGAGTCAACGTGGAAAACTAATTGGATTTGCAAAAAGTAATCAACGTAAGGGCATTTTGTTTTTTTTTCATCCAACTTTGAACCTGAATCCAATGTCATGGTGAATTTTCTTGTGAATTGACTTTGAATTCACATTAGTTGACGACTCGACCAAATGTAAATCAGAACTAGACGTTGAAATGAAGTCTGTGCCCAGTGGGATAAGATCAAAAGCTTGACATTGGTTTAGATAACCTGTGCAACTGACCTGGCCAAGTAGTAAAAATGGTTTAGTTTTGTTTCATTCTTCTCCTCTCTTTCTTCTTCTCCTCTCTTTCTTCTTCTCCTCTCTTTCTTCTTCTCCTCTCTTTCTTCTTCTCCTCTCTTTCTTTCTCTCCTCTCTTTCTTCTCCTCCTCTCTTTCTTCTTCTTCTCCTCTCTTTCTTCTTCTCCTCTCTTTCTTCTTCTCCTCTCTTTCTTCTTCTTCTCCTCTCTTTCTTCTTCTCCTCTCTTTCTTCTTCTCCTCTCTTTCTTCCTCTCCTCTCTTTCTTCTTCTCCTCTCTTTCTTTCTCTCCTCTCCTTCTTCTTCTCCTCTCTTTCTTCTTCTCCTCTCTTTCTTCTTCTCCTCCTCTCTTTCTTCTTCTCCTCTCTTTCTTCTTCTCCTCTCTTTCTTTCTCTCCTCTCTTTCTTCTTCTCCTCTCTTTCTTATTCTCCTCCTCTCTTTCTTCTTCTCCTCTCTTTCTTTCTCTCCTCTCTTTCTTCTTCTCCTCTCTTTCTTATTCTCCTCCTCTCTTTCTTCTTCTCCTCTCTTTCTTCTTCTCCTCTCTTTCTTTCTCTCCTCTCCTTCTTCTTCTTCTCCTCTCCTTCTTTCTCTCCTCTCTTTCTTCTTCTCCTCTCTTTCTTCTTCTCCTCTCTTTCTTCTTCTCCTCTCTTTCTTTCTCTCCTCTCTTCTTCTCCTCTCTTTCTTCTTCTTCTCATCTCTTTCTTTCTCTCCTCTCTTTCTTCTTCTCCTCTCTTTCTTCTTCTCCTCCCCTTCTTGTTCTCCTCTCTTTCTCTCCTCTCTTTCTTTCTCTCCTCTCTTTCTTCTTCTCCTCCCCTTCTTGTTCTCCTCTCTTTCTCTCCTCTCTTTCTTCTTCTCCTCTCTTTCTTTCTCTCCTCTCTTTCTTCTCTCCTCTCCTTCTCCTTCTCCTCTCTTTCTTTTTCTCCTCTCTTTCTTCCTCTCCTCTCCTTCTTCTTCTCCTCTCTTTCTTCTTCTCCTCTCTTTCTTTCTCTCCTCTCCTTCTCCTCTCCTTCTTCTTCTCCTCTCTTTCTTTCTCTCCTCTCTTTCTTTCTCTCCTCTCTTTCTTCTTCTCCTCTCTTTCTTTCTCTCCTCTCCTTCTTCTCCTCTCTTTCTTCCTCTCCTCTCTTTCTTTTTCTCCTCTCTTTCTTTCTCTCCTCTCTTTCTTCTTCTCCTCTTTCTTTCTCTCCTCTCCTCTCCTTCTTCTTCTCCTCTCCTTCTTCTTCTCCTCTCTTTCTTTCTCTCCTCTCTTTCTTCTTCTCCTCTCTTTCTTTCTCTCCTCTCTTTCTTCTCCTCTCTTTCTTCTTCTCTCTTTCTTCTTCTCCTCTCTTTCTTCTTCTCCTCTCCTTCTTCTTCTCCTCTCTTTCTTTCTCTCCTCTATTTCTTTCTCTCCTCTCCTTCTTCTTCTCCTCTCTTTCTTCTTCCCCTCTCTTTCTTTCTCTCCTCTCTTTCTTTCTCTCCTCTCCTTCTTCTTCTTCTCCTCTCTTTCTTCTTCTCCTCTCTTTCTTCTTCTCCTCTCCTTCTTCTTCTCCTCTCTTTCTTCTTCTCCTCTCCTTCTTCTTCTCCTCTCTTTCTTTCTCTCCTCTCTTTCTTCTTCTCCTCTCCTTCTTCTTCTCCTCTCTTTCTTCTTCTCCTCTCTTTCTTCTTCTCCTCTCTTTCTTCTTCTCCTCTCTTTCTTCTTCTCCTCTCCTTCTTCTTCTCCTCTCTTTCTTTCTCTCCTCTATTTCTTTCTCTCCTCTCTTTCTTCTTCTCCTCTCTTTCTTATTCTCCTCCTCTCTTTCTTCTTCTCCTCTCTTTCTTCTTCTCCTCTCTTTCTTTCTCTCCTCTCTTTCTTCTTCTCCTCTCTTTCTTATTCTCCTCCTCTCTTTCTTCTTCTCCTCTCTTTCTTCTTCTCCTCTCTTTCTTTCTCTCCTCTCCTTCTTCTTCTTCTCCTCTCCTTCTTTCTCTCCTCTCTTTCTTCTTCTCCTCTCTTTCTTCTTCTCCTCTCTTTCTTCTTCTCCTCTCTTTCTTTCTCTCCTCTCTTCTTCTCCTCTCTTTCTTCTTCTTCTCATCTCTTTCTTTCTCTCTCTCTTTCTTCTTCTCCTCTCTTTCTTCTTCTCCTCCCCTTCTTGTTCTCCTCTCTTTCTCTCCTCTCTTTCTTTCTCTCCTCTCTTTCTTCTTCTCCTCCTTCTTGTTCTCCTCTCTTTCTCTCCTC
This sequence comes from Oncorhynchus keta, assembly GCF_023373465.1. NCBI lineage: Eukaryota > Metazoa > Chordata > Actinopteri > Salmoniformes > Salmonidae > Oncorhynchus > Oncorhynchus keta. Next base: position 12,141,223 of record NC_068421.1, on the reverse strand, counting down.
TCTTTCTTCTTCTCCTCTCTTTCTTTCTCTCCTCTCTTTCTTCTCTCCTCTCCTTCTCCTTCTCCTCTCTTTCTTTTTCTCCTCTCTTTCTTCCTCTCCTCTCCTTCTTCTTCTCCTCTCTTTCTTCTTCTCCTCTCTTTCTTTCTCTCTTCTCCTTCTCCTCTCCTTCTTCTTCTCCTCTCTTTCTTTCTCTCCTCTCTTTCTTTCTCTCCTCTCTTTCTTCTTCTCCTCTCTTTCTTTCTCTCCTCTCCTTCTTCTCCTCTCTTTCTTCCTCTCCTCTCTTTCTTTTTCTCCTCTCTTTCTTTCTCTCCTCTCTTTCTTCTTCTCCTCTTTCTTTCTCTTTCTTCTTTCTTCTTCTCCTCTCCTTCTTCTTCTCCTCTCTTTCTTTCTCTCCTCTCTTTCTTCTTCTCCTCTCTTTCTTTCTCTCTCTCTTTCTTCTCCTCTCTTTCTTCTTCTCTCTTTCTTCTTCTCCTCTCTTTCTTCTTCTCCTCTCCTTCTTCTTCTCCTCTCTTTCTTTCTCTCCTCTATTTCTTTCTCTCCTCTCCTTCTTCTTCTCCTCTCTTTCTTCTTCCCCTCTCTTTCTTTCTCTCCTCTCTTTCTTTCTCTCCTCTCCTTCTTCTTCTTCTCTCTCTTTCTTCTTCTCCTCTCTTTCTTCTTCTCCTCTTTCTTCTTCTCCTCTCTTTCTTCTTCTCCTCTCTTTCTTCTTCTCCTCTCTTTCTTTCTCTCCTCTCTTTCTTCTTCTCCTCTCCTTCTTCTTCTCCTCTCTTTCTTCTTCTCCTCTCTTTCTTCTTCTCCTCTCTTTCTTCTTCTCCTCTCTTTCTTCTTCTCCTCTCTTTCTTATTCTCCTCCTCTCTTTCTTCTTCTCCTCTATTTCTTTCTCTCCTCTCTTTCTTCTTCTCCTCTCTTTCTTATTCTCCTCCTCTCTTTCTTCTTCTCCTCTCTTTCTTCTTCTCCTCTCTTTCTTTCTCTCCTCTCTTTCTTCTTCTCCTCTCTTTCTTATTCTCCTCCTCTCTTTCTTCTTCTCCTCTCTTTCTTTCTCTCCTCTCCTTCTTCTTCTTCTCCTCTCCTTCTTTCTCTCCTCTCTTTCTTCTTCTCCTCTCTTTCTTCTTCTCCTCTCTTTCTTCTTCTCCTCTCTTTCTTTCTCTCCTCTCTTCTTCTCCTCTCTTTCTTCTTCTTCTCATCTCTTTCTTTCTCTCCTCTCTTTCTTCTTCTTCTCCTCTCTTTCTTCTTCTCCTCTCTTTCTTCTTCTCCTCTCTTTCTTCCTCTCCTCTCTTTCTTCTTCTCCTCTCTTTCTTTCTCTCCTCTCCTTCTTCTTCTCCTCTCTTTCTTCTTCTCCTCTCTTTCTTCTTCTCCTCCTCTCTTTCTTCTTCTCCTCTCTTTCTTCTTCTCCTCTCTTTCTTTCTCTCCTCTCTTTCTTCTTCTCCTCTCTTTCTTATTCTCCTCCTCTCTTTCTTCTTCTCCTCTCTTTCTTCTTCTCCTCTCTTTCTTTCTCTCCTCTCTTTCTTCTTCTCCTCTCTTTCTTATTCTCCTCCTCTCTTTCTTCTTCTCCTCTCTTTCTTCTTCTCCTCTCTTTCTTTCTCTCTTCCTTCTTCTTCTTCTCTCTCCTTCTTTCTCTCTCTCTTTCTTCTTCTCCTCTCTTTCTTCTTCTCCTCTCTTTCTTCTTCTCCTCTCTTTCTTTCTTCTCTCTTCTTCTTTCTTTCTTCTTCTTCTCATCTCTTTCTTTCTCTCCTCTCTTTCTTCTTCTCCTCTCTTTCTTCTTCTCCTCCCCTTCTTGTTCTCCTCTCTTTCTCTCCTCTCTTTCTTTCTCTCTCTCTCTTTCTTCTTCTCCTCCCCTTCTTGTTCTCCTCTCTTTCTCTCCTCTCTTTCTTCTTCTCTCTCTTTCTTTCTCTCTCTCTTTCTTCTCTCCTCTCCTTCTCCTTCTCCTCTCTTTCTTTTTCTCCTCTCTTTCTTCTCTCCTCTCCTTCTTCTTCTCCTCTCTTTCTTCTTCTCCTCTCTTTCTTTCTCTCCTCTCCTTCTCCTCTCCTTCTTCTTTCTCTCTTTCTTTCTCTCCTCTCTTTCTTTCTCTCCTCTCTTTCTTCTTCTCCTCTCTTTCTTTCTCTCTCTCCTTCTTCTCCTTCTTTCTTCCTCTCCTCTCTTTCTTTTTCTCCTCTCTTTCTTTCTCTCCTCTCTTTCTTCTTCTCCTCTTTCTTTCTCTCCTCTCCTTTCTTCTTCTTCTCCTCTCCTTCTTCTTCTCCTCTCTTTCTTTCTCTCCTCTCTTTCTTCTTCTCCTCTCTTTCTTTCTCTCCTCTCTTTCTTCTCCTCTCTTTCTTCTTCTCTCTTTCTTCTTCTCCTCTCTTTCTTCTTCTCCTCTCCTTCTTCTTCTCCTCTCTTTCTTTCTCTCCTCTATTTCTTTCTCTCCTCTCCTTCTTCTTCTCCTCTCTTTCTTCTTCCCCTCTCTTTCTTTCTCTCCTCTCTTTCTTTCTCTCCTCTCCTTCTTCTTCTTCTCCTCTCTTTCTTCTTCTCCTCTCTTTCTTCTTCTCCTCTCCTTCTTCTTCTCCTCTTTTCTTCTTCTCCTCTCCTTCTTCTTCTCCTCTCTTTCTTTCTCTCCTCTCTTTCTTCTTCTCCTCTCCTTCTTCTTCTCCTCTCTTTCTTCTTCTCCTCTCTTTCTTCTTCTCCTCTCTTTCTTCTTCTCCTCTCTTTCTTCTTCTCCTCTCCTTCTTCTTCTCCTCTCTTTCTTTCTCTCCTCTATTTCTTTCTCTCCTCTCTTTCTTCTTCTCCTCTCTTTCTTATTCTCCTCCTCTCTTTCTTCTTCTCCTCTATTTCTTTCTCTCCTCTCTTTCTTCTTCTCCTCTCTTTCTTATTCTCCTCCTCTCTTTCTTCTTCTCCTCTCTTTCTTCTTCTCCTCTCTTTCTTTCTCTCCTCTCCTTCTTCTTCTTCTCCTCTCCTTCTTTCTCTCTCTCTTTCTTCTTCTCCTCTCTTTCTTCTTCTCCTCTCTTTCTTTCTCTCCTCTCTTCTTCTCCTCTCTTTCTTCTTCTTCTCATCTCTTTCTTTCTCTCCTCTCTTTCTTCTTCTCCTCTCTTTCTTCTTCTCCTCCCCTTCTTGTTCTCCTCTCTTTCTCTCCTCTCTTTCTTTCTCTCCTCTCTTTCTTCTTCTCCTCCCTTCTTGTTCTCCTCTCTTTCTCTCCTCTCTTTCTTCTTCTCCTCTCTTTCTTTCTCTCCTCTCTTTCTTCTCTCCTCTCCTTCTCCTTCTCCTCTCTTTCTTTTTCTCCTCTCTTTCTTCCTCTCCTCTCCTTCTTCTTCTCCTCTCTTTCTTCTTCTCCTCTCTTTCTTTCTCTCCTCTCCTTCTCCTCTCCTTCTTCTTCTCCTCTCTTTCTTTCTCTCCTCTCTTTCTTTCTCTCCTCTCTTTCTTCTTCTCCTCTCTTTCTTTCTCTCCTCTCCTTCTTCTCCTCTCTTTCTTCCTCTCCTCTCTTTCTTTTTCTCCTCTCTTTCTTTCTCTCCTCTTTCTTTCTCTCCTCTCCTCTCCTTCTTCTTCTCCTCTCTTCTTCTTCTCCTCTCTTTCTTTCTCTCCTCTCTTTCTTCTTCTCCTCTCTTTCTTTCTCTCCTCTCTTTCTTCTCCTCTCTTTCTTCTTCTCTCTTTCTTCTTCTCCTCTCTTTCTTCTTCTCCTCTCCTTCTTCTTCTCCTCTCTTTCTTTCTCTCCTCTATTTCTTTCTCTCCTCTCCTTCTTCTTCTCCTCTCTTTCTTCTTCCCCTCTCTTTCTTTCTCTCCTCTCTTTCTTTCTCTCCTCTCCTTCTTCTTCTTCTCCTCTCTTTCTTCTTCTCCTCTCTTTCTTCTTCTCCTCTCCTTCTTCTTCTCCTCTCTTTCTTCTTCTCCTCTCCTTCTTCTTCTCCTCTCTTTCTTTCTCTCCTCTCTTTCTTCTTCTCCTCTCCTTCTTCTTCTCCTCTCTTTCTTCTTCTCCTCTCTTTCTTCTTCTCCTCTCTTTCTTCTTCTCCTCTCTTTCTTCTTCTCCTCTCCTTCTTCTTCTCCTCTCTTTCTTTCTCTCCTCTATTTCTTTCTCTCCTCTCTTTCTTCTTCTCCTCTTATTTCTTATTCTCCTCCTCTCTTTCTTCTTCTCCTCTCTTTCTTCTTCTCCTCTCTTTCTTTCTCTCCTCTCTTTCTTCTTCTCCTCTCTTTCTTATTCTCCTCCTCTCTTTCTTCTTCTCCTCTCTTTCTTTCTCTCCTCTCCTTCTTCTTCTTCTCCTCTCCTTCTTTCTCTCCTCTCTTTCTTCTTCTCCTCTCTTTCTTCTTCTCCTCTCTTTCTTCTTCTCCTCTCTTTCTTTCTCTCCTCTCTTCTTCTCCTCTCTTTCTTCTTCTTCTCATCTCTTTCTTTCTCTCCTCTCTTTCTTCTTCTCCTCTCTTTCTTCTTCTCCTCCCCTTCTTGTTCTCCTCTCTTTCTCTCCTCTCTTTCTTTCTCTCCTCTCTTTCTTCTTCTCCTCCCCTTCTTGTTCTCCTCTCTTTCTCTCCTCTCTTTCTTCTTCTCCTCTCTTTCTTTCTCTCCTCTCTTTCTTCTCTCCTCTCCTTCTCCTTCTCCTCTCTTTCTTTTTCTCCTCTCTTTCTTCCTCTCTCTCTCCTTCTTCTTCTCCTCTCTTTCTTCTTCTCCTCTCTTTCTTTCTCTCCTCTCCTTCTCCTCTCCTTCTTCTTCTCCTCTCTTTCTTTCTCTCCTCTCTTTCTTTCTCTCCTCTCTTTCTTCTTCTCCTCTCTTTCTTTCTCTCCTCTCCTTCTTCTCCTCTCTTTCTTCCTCTCCTCTCTTTCTTTTTCTCCCCTCTTTCTTTCTCTCCTCTCTTTCTTCTTCTCCTCTTTCTTTCTCTCCTCTCCTCTCCTTCTTCTTCTCCTCTCCTTCTTCTTCTCCTCTCTTTCTTTCTCTCCTCTCTTTCTTCTTCTCCTCTCTTTCTTTCTCTCCTCTCTTTCTTCTCCTCTCTTTCTTCTTCTCTCTTTCTTCTTCTCCTCTCTTTCTTCTTCTCCTCTCCTTCTTCTTCTCCTCTCTTTCTTTCTCTACTCTATTTCTTTCTCTCCTCTCCTTCTTCTTCTCCTCTCTTTCTTCTTCCCCTCTCTTTCTTTCTCTCCTCTCTTTCTTTCTCTCCTCTCCTTCTTCTTCTTCTCCTCTCTTTCTTCTTCTCCTCTCTTTCTTCTTCTCCTCTCCTTCTTCTTCTCCTCTCTTTCTTTCTCTCCTCTCTTTCTTCTTCTCCTCTCCTTCTTCTTCTCCTCTCTTTCTTCTTCTCCTCTCTTTCTTCTTCTCCTCTCTTTCTTCTTCTCCTCTCTTTCTTTTTCTCCTCTATTTCTTTCTCTCCTCTCTTTCTTCTTCTCCTCTCCTTCTTCTTCTCCTCTCTTTCTTCTTCTCCTCTCTTTCTTTCTCTCCTATCTTTATTTCTCTCCTCTCCTTCTTCTTCTCCTCTCTTTCTTCTTCTCCTCTCTTTCTTCTTCTCCTCTCCTTCTTCTTCTCCTCTCTTTCTTCTTCTCCTCTCCTTCTTCTTCTCCTCTCTTTCTTCTTCTCCTCTCCTTCTTCTTCTCCTCTCTTTCTTTCTCTCCTCTCTTTCTTCTTCTCCTCTCTTTCTTCTTCTCCTCTCTTTCTTCTTCTCCTCTCTTTCTTCTTCTCCTCTCTTTCTTCTTCTCCTCTCCTTCTTCTTCTCCTCTCCTTCTTCTTCTCCTCTCTTTCTTTCTCTCCTCTATTTCTTTCTCTCCTCTCCTTCTTCTCCTCTCTTTCTTCTTCTCCTCTCTTTCTTTCTCTCCTCTCTTTCTTTCTCTCCTCTCCTTCTTCTTCTCCTCTCTTTCTTCTTCTCCTCTCCTTCTTCTTCTCCTCTCTTTCTTTCTCTCCTCCCCTTCTTCTTCTCCTCTCTTTCTTTCTCTCCTCTCCTTCTTCTTCTCCTCTCTTTCTTTTTCTCCTCTCCTTCTTCTTCTCCTCTCCTTCTTCTTCTCCTCTCTTTCTTCCTCTCCTCTCTTTCTTTCTCTCCTCTCCTCCTTCTTCTCCTCTCTTTCTTCTTCTCCTCTCTTTCTTCCTCTCCTCTCTTTCTTTTTCTCCTCTCTTTCTTCTTCTCTGCTTCCCAGAAATGTACAGCTGACCTGAAGGAACCCAGAAACTTGAACATTTGGAAGGCAGAATGTGAAAGGTTCTATCATTTGATAATTATAAATCTGAACTCATTGGATACTGCCTTCTAATGGGACATGATAAAGGGGCTGCTGAGGTGACCTAACCATTGCCTGGACTTGTTGCTGTTGGAAACTATGTTAGCTTTCCTCTACACGCTGCAGTTCAGGGGTGTTTTCACGGTGTTGAGGAGACTGACAATTGTATAAATATTTAACTAGTATGTTCAAATGACTGAGTTCCACAGAAGAACCAATGAAAACTAGAAGTGCAATGACTATCCTCAATGTGTGCACTAAACCAGGGTATGTAGTATCCAAGGAAACATATCTAGTATTTGTACTGCGTTTGTATTAGGACTAGAGACATGCACTGCACTTTAGAGAAGTGTACACTTATCCAGTGAGCACTTATCAGGGATGGACTGTATTCAACTGATGAATACTGGAAGTGGATACTGGAAGTGGATACTGGAAGTGGATACTGGAAGTGGATACTGGAAGTGGATACTGGAAGTGAATACTGGAAGTGAATACTGGAAGTGGATACTGGAAGTGGATACTGGAAGTGGATACTGGAAGTGAATGTGTCTGTCCGTAATAGATCTTACCTCAGATCCTATACCGGCATCTCCCAGTAGGTCCGAGTCCACCCCACATACAGTTGAAGTCAGAAGTTTACATACACTTAGGTTGGAGTCATTAAATCTAATTTTTCAACTACTCCACAAATTTCTTGTTAATTAACAAACTATAGTTTTGGCAAGTCGGTTCGGACATCTACTTTGTGCATGACACAAGTCATTTTTCCAACAATTGTTTACAGACAGATTATTTCACTTATAATTCACTGCATCATAATTCCAGTGGGTCAGAAGTTTACATACACTAAGTTGACTGTGCCTTTAAACAGCTTGGAAAATTCCAGAAAATTATGTCATGGCTTTAGAAGCTTCTGATAGGCTAATTTACATAATTTGAGTCAATTGGAAGTGTACCTGTGGATGTATTTCAAGGCCTACCTTCAAACTCAGCACCTTTTTGCTTGACATCATGGGAAAATCAAAAGATGTCAACCAAGACCTCAGAAAAATAGACCTCCACAAGTCTGGTTCATCCTTGGGCGCAATTTCCAAATGCCTGAAGGTACCACGTTCATCTGTACAAACAATAGTACGCAAGTATAAACACCATGGGACCTTGCTGCCATCATACCACTCAGGAAGGAGACGCGTTCTATCTCCTAGAGACGAACGCACTATGGTGCGAATAGTGAAAATCAATCCCAGAACAACAGCAAAGGACCTTGTGAAGATGCTGGAGGAAACAGGTACAAAAGTATCTATATCCACAGTAAAACGAGTCCTATATCGAAACAACCTGAAAGGCCGCTCAGCAAGGAAGAGGCTACTGCTCCAAAATCACCATAAAAAAAGACAGACTACGGTTTGCAACTGCACATGGGGACAAGATTGTACTTTTTGGAGAAATATCCTCTGGTCTGATGAAACTGTTTGGCCATAATGACCATCGTTATGTTTGGAGGAAAAAGGGGGAAGCTTGCAAGCTGAAGAACACCATCCCAACCGTGAAGCACGGGGATGGCAGCATCATGTCTCGGGTGTGCTTTGTTGCAGGAGGGACTGGTGCACTTCACAAAATAGATGGCATCATGAGGAAGAAATATTATGTGGATGAAACATTATGTGGATATATTGAAGCAACATCTCAAGACATCAGTCAGGAGGTTAAAGCTTGGTCGCAAATTGGTCTTCCAAATGGACAATGACCCCAAGCATACTTCCAAAGTTGTGGCAAAATGGCTTAAGGAGAACAAAGTCAAGGTATTGGAGTGGCCATCACAAAGCCCTGACCTCACACCTATAGAACATTTGTGGGCAGAACTGAAAAAGCATGTTCAAGCAAGGAGGCCTACAAACCTGACTCAGTTACACCAGCTCTGTCAGGAGGAATGGGCCAAAATTCACCCAACAAACCCGAAACGTTTGACCCCTAGTTAAACAATTTAAAGGCAATGCTACCAAATCCTAATTGAGTGTATGTAATCTTCTGACCCACTGGGAATAGGATGAAAGAAATAAAAGCTGAAATAAGTCATTCTCTCTACTATTAGTTTGACATTTCCCATTCTTAAAATAAAGTGTTGATCCTAACTGAACTAAAACAGAGAATTTTTACTTGGATTAAATGTCAGGAATTGTGAAACTGAGTTTAAATGTATTTGGCTAAAGTGTATGTAAACTTCCGACTTCAACTGTATTGCTGCCAGTCTAAACTGGTTTTAAAGCTGAGATCAGGTGAAACGACGCCATTGGCTGCCGCATTATTTAGTTTTTTTTTTTTTAAACGGGGCAGATGAGCTGCTCTTCTATCGCATGTGAAATGATGTCAGAGGGGGAAAAAACGCTTTCTTTGTTTGCAGTAACGTCTTTGTTGTTGTAATATCGGACGAGGCAGTTTTACCTCTACGAATTCCAGATTTAAGGACGTACAGGTGCTGGTTTTTCAGTGTTTGTGAGCAGAAGACGAATGCTGAACGTGTGTAACAATGTGTCTTGATTCTTTTTGGAATTATTTTCAACATTTTTTGTATGTAGGCTAAATATTTATATGAAATATGTTGTTCTCATGTAAGGTCATCTTGAGGGCATATAATATTTTTATTCTTTTATATAAGTTAGGAATAAGTTATTAATGTTAAATTATATCTTTCAACTTTTGAATAGCTATTAAAAATGGTCTACTTTGTTATAAATAAGTGGTGGAGTTGTTGACAACACACAGCCCTTTTGTAGGATAAATTCTGTTAGGAACTCAGTCAGGGGCTTAATTTACTGTTTAAAGTTAGAATAGTAGACTACACAAGGTTATATTTCAAAATTGGGTTTGAATCTGCAGCTTTTCCCAATACATTTAACTTAGGAACCCAAAAAGGCTAGGTCCGGCTCTGACTGCATGTGTGGGTATGGATGTGGGTATGTAGACCCACGAGCCAGTGTGGCCCCGAATGATGAGTTCAGTTTTTGTGTGGCCCTCACCCCCATCAAAGTTGCCCATCCATGTTATTGTATGGTGTAATTATTACACCAAATTGCAGTATCAGTGTTCACCAGCAGATGTCAGCCTCACCACAGATTTATACTCACCCACTCTACAGACTGAAGAGCCTTATAGTAGTACTTGTGACCTGTCTTATACATGCTGAAAAAGGGTAGTCTGTAGATCCAATGTTGTTCAATGCCATTTCTTCCACCTTGGTGTCTACTGCAAACAGCTCATCTGTCTGCCTCTGACTGGAATGAAGAGATAAAGGGAAGATGTGAGAGGAAAGGAAAAGAGAAATTATACTCTCCATTCAGCAGACAGTTTCAGTGTTTATTGGGACAAGAGAATGGTGTGGTCTTGCACCACTTACCTTTTAATCAAACCTACAGACCAGAGCTAACTCGCACAGTAGGGAGAAACCACACATCTCTTTACCTTTCTCTCTCTCGCTTGCTCTCTCTCTCTCTCCCTCCCAACCCCTCCTCTCCCACCCTAGTATCTCTCGATCCCTGTCTATCTCTCTCTCTCTCCCTCCCTCCCAACCCCTCCTCTCCCACCCTAGTATCTCTCAATCCCTGTCTATCTCTCTCTCCCTCCCTCCCACCCCCCCTCTCTCTCCTCTCCCACCCTAGTATCTCTCGATCCCTGTCTATCTCTCTCTCTCCCTCCCTCCCACCCCCCTCTCTCCTCTCCCACCCTAGTATCTCTCGATCCCTGTCTATCTCTCTCTCCCTCCCTCCCTCCCTCCCTCCCTCCCTCCCTCCCAACCCCTCCTCTCCTACCCTAGTATCTCTTGATCCCTGTCTATCTCTACCCTCCTCCTCCATCTCTCACATGAATCATTGTGCCAGTCGGTCCCTCCCCTGTGTTTACATTAAACAGTAGAATCACTCCAGCCTGCTTAGACTTCAGGAATGTAACAGACTCTCTCTCTCTCTCTCTCTCTCTCTCTCTCTCTCTCTCTCTCTCTCTCTCTCTCTCTCTCTCCTCTCACTCTCTCTACCTCTCACTCTCTCTACCTCTCACTCTCTCTCTCACTCTACCGCTACCTCTCTCTCTCTCTCTCTCTCTCTCTCTCTCTCTCTCTCTCTCTCTCTCTCTCTCTCTCTCTCTACCTCTCTCTTTACCTCATCTCCCTCCCTCCCTGGTCTAGCCCAAAGAAATAGAAACAGAGTGCCTCCACTCATCCTCCTGGTAGACACACACCAGATTATTCTAGAAACACTAGTAAATGAACCAGTTTGGCCTGATTCTGCAGACACACACACACGCAGGAATAGTCAGAGGAGTCAGAAGGAAGCCGATATAATGATGGTGGAGGCCTTGAATAATCGCTCCATTTTACACACGTCTACAGACCACTGATCTGGCACAACTTACTGTCTGTGTTCCTTTACAGAGAGGCAACCTCTGCTCCAGTCTACTGTGGCCAACACCAAACAACAGCCTAATGAGATTATTCCACTTCAGAATGTCAACTAAATGAGTTTAGGGCTGAGAGAGCCAAAGCACTGTGCTGTAGGACAAGAGATCGATTCAGGAGAGCAGAGCTGAAATCTGATCAGCACCAGGGAAGGTTCTCTATTCCTCTAAAAATAGATCCATGCATTTCACAATCACAACAACACCCAGCATATGATACGTGTGTGTGGGTGTGTGGCATGTCTGTTACTAAAGAGAGAGTGGAAGACAGAGAGGAGGAAAGACAGGCTAATGGAGAGACAGAGAGAGAGAGACAAAGAGCTGGGTGAACTGAACTGACAATGGTTGAACTGATTCATTGTTTCAGCCATTTTAGGAAGGTATGTTACGGTTCCTATAGGACAACTCTGACCCTTGGAGCAAGAGATGACCTGGAAGTATTTATCACCACTTTGGCTTCTAACCTTTGACCTTTCCACTGAGAAGTGGGAGGAGGGCATACACACAGCTGAGCAGAGGGGGTGGAGGGTGGGTGGGGGGGGAGTGGTGATGAATACTCAGATGGGAATACCACTGAGAAGTGGGAGGAGGGCATACACACAGCTGAGCAGAGGGGGTGGAGGGTGGGTGGGGGGGGGTGATGAATACTCAGATGGGAATACCACTGAGAAGTGGGAGGAGGGCATACACACAGCTGAGCAGAGGGGGTGGAGGGTGGGTGGGGGGTGGTGATGAATACTCAGATGGGAATACCACTGAGAAGTGGGAGGAGGGCATACACACAGCTGAGCAGAGGGGTGGAGGGTGGGTGGGGGGGGGTGGTGATGAATACTCAGATGGGAATACCACTGAGAAGTGGGAGGAGGGCATACACACAGCTGAGCAGAGGGGGTGGAGGGTGGGTGGGGGGGGTGGTGATGAATACTCAGATGGGAATACCACTGAGAACTGGGAGGAGGGCATACACACAGCTGAGCAGAGGGGGTGGAGGGTGATGAATACTCAGATGGGAATACCACTGAGAGGCTTCAATTCCGATCAGAGATTCTCAGACAAACCCTTTGGGACCGAGCTACAGTCACGAGTGTAGATTATATGTCTGCTGTGTGTGATGCTGGAAACCTGAGGAGTTGTTAATAAGAGTCCATGTTTATTAATAACACTGCTTAAGACATTTACTGTCATAACAAGTATACATGTACGGTACACACACACACACACATATATACACACACACACACATATACACACACACACACACACACACACTGATGCGTTATGCGTGGCCATGAAAAGACACACGCTAAAGGTTAGATATCACTTTGACACAATGACAGCAGGCGGTCTAATCATTCTGAGCTGCCAGTCATATATCAATACATAAATACATCAAACAGAGGACCATAGGACCATGGACACCAGCATCTAGTTACCGCTGGGACTTTAGGACCATGGACACCAGCATCTAGTTACCGCTGGGACTTTAGGACCATGGACACCAGCATCTAGTTACCGCTGGGACTTTAGGACCATGGACACCAGCATCTAGTTACCGCTGGGACTTTAGGACCATGGACACCAGCATCTAGTTACCGCTGGGACTTTAGGACCATGGACACCAGCATCTAGTTACCGCTGGGACTTTAGGACCATGGACACCAGCATCTAGTTACCGCTGGGACTTTAGGACCATGGACACCAGCATCTAGTTACCGCTGGGACTTTAGGACCATGGACACCAGCATCTAGTTACCGCTGGGACTTTAGGACCATGGACACCAGCATCTAGTTACCGCTGGGACTTTAGGACCATGGACACCAGCATCTAGTTACCGCTGGGACTTTAGGACCATGGACACCAGCATCTAGTTACCGCTGGGACTTTAGGACCATGGACACCAGCATCTAGTTACCTTTAGCTGGGACTTTACCGGGGACTTTAGGACCATGGACACCAGCATCTACTTTAGGACCATGGACACCAGCATCTAGTTACTGGGACTTTAGGACCATGGACACCAGCATCTAGTTACCGCTGGGACTTTAGGACCATGGACACCAGCATCTAGTTACCGCTGGGACTTTAGGACCATGGACACCAGCATCTAGTTACCGCTGGGACTTTTGGACACCAGCATCTAGGGACTTTAGGACCATGGACACCAGCATCTAGTTACCGCTGGGACTTTAGGACCATGGACACCAGCATCTAGTTACCGCTGGGACTTTAGGACCATGGACACCAGCATCTAGTTACCGCTGGGACTTTAGGACCATGGACACCAGCATCTAGTTACCGCTGGGACTTTAGGACCATGGACACCAGCATCTAGTTACCGCTGGGACTTTAGGACCATGGACACCAGCATCTAGTTACCGCTGGGACTTTAGGACCATGGACACCAGCATCTAGTTACCGCTGGGACTTTAGGACCATGGACACCAGCATCTAGTTACCGCTGGGACTTTAGGACCATGGACACCAGCATCTAGTTACCGCTGGGACTTTACCGGGGACTTTAGGACATGGACACCAGCATCTAGTTACCGCTGGGACTTTAGGACCATGGACACCAGCATCTAGTTACCGCTGGGACTTTAGGACCATGGACACCAGCATCTAGTTACCGCTGGGACTTTAGGACCATGGACACCAGCATCTAGTTACCGCTGGGACTTTAGGACCATGGACACCAGCATCTAGTTACCGCTGGGACTTTAGGACCATGGACACCAGCATCTAGTTACCGCTGGGACTTTAGGACCATGGACACCAGCATCTAGTTACCGCTGGGACTTTGGGACCATGGACACCAGCATCTAGTTACCGCTGGGACTTTAGGACCATGGACACCAGCATCTAGTTACCGCTGGGACTTTAGGACCATGGACACCAGCATCTAGTTACCGCTGGGACTTTAGGACCATGGACACCAGCATCTAGTTACCGCTGGGACTTTAGGACCATGGACACCAGCATCTAGTTACCGCTGGGACTTTGGTACCATGGACACCAGCATCTAGTTACCGCTGGGACTTTAGGACCATGGACACCAGCATCTAGTTACCGCTGGGACTTTAGGACCATGGACACCAGCATCTAGTTACCGCTGGGACTTTAGGACCATGGACTTTACCAGGACACCAGCATCTAGTTACCTGGGACTGGGACACCAGCATTTGCTGGGACTTTAGGACCATGGACACCAGCATCTAGTTACCGCTGGGACTTTAGGACCATGGACACCAGCATCTAGTTACCGCTGGGACTTTAGGGCCATGGACAGGACCATGGACACCAGCATCTAGTTACCGCTGGGACTTTAGGACCATGGACACCAGCATCTAGTTACCGCTGGGACTTTAGGACCATGGACACCAGCATCTAGTTACCGCTGGGACTTTAGGACCATGGACACCAGCATCTAGTTACCGCTGGGACTTTAGGACCATGGACACCAGCATCTAGTTACCGCTGGGACTTTAGGACCATGGACACCAGCATCTAGTTACCACCAGCTGGGACTTTAGGACCATGGACACCAGCATCTAGTTACCGCTGGGACTTTAGGACCATGGACACCAGCATCTAGTTACCGCTGGGACTTTAGGACCATGGACACCAGCATCTAGTTACCGCTGGGACTTTAGGACCATGGACACCAGCATCTAGTTACCGCTGGGACTTTACCATGGACCATGGACACCAGCATCTAGTTACCGCTGGGACTTTAGGACCATGGACACCAGCATCTAGTTACCGCTGGGACTTTAGGACCATGGACACCAGCATCTAGTTACTGGGACTTTAGGACCATGGACACCAGCATCTAGTTACCGCTGGGACTTTAGGACCATGGACACCAGCATCTAGTTACCGCTGGGACTTTAGGACCATGGACACCAGCATCTAGTTACCGCTGGGACTTTAGGACCATGGACACCAGCATCTAGTTACCGCTGGGACTTTAGGACCATGGACACCAGCATCTAGTTACCGCTGGGACTTTAGGACCATGGACACCAGCATCTAGTTACCGCTGGGACTTTAGGACCATGGACACCAGCATCTAGTTACCGCTGGGACTTTGGACCATGGACACCAGCATCTAGTTACCGCTGGGACTTTAGGACCATGGACACCAGCATCTAGTTACCGCTTTAGGGACTTTAGTTACCACTTTAGGACCATGGACACCAGCATCTAGTTACCGCTGGGACTTTAGGACCATGGACACCAGCATCTAGTTACCGCTGGGACTTTAGGACCATGGACACCAGCATCTAGTTACCGCTGGGACTTTAGGACCATGGACACCAGCATCTAGTTACCGCTGGGACTTTAGGACCATGGACACCAGCATCTAGTTACCGCTGGGACTTTAGGACCATGGACACCAGCATCTAGTTACCGCTGGGACTTTAGGACCATGGACACCAGCATCTAGTTACCGCTGGGACTTTAGGACCATGGACACCAGCATCTAGTTACCGCTGGGACTTTAGGACCACTTTTAGGGGACCATGGACACCAGCATCTAGTTACCGCTGGGACTTTAGGACCATGGACACCAGCATCTAGTTACCGCTGGGACTTTAGGACCATGGACACCAGCATCTAGTTACCGCTGGGACTTTAGGACCATGGACACCAGCATCTAGTTACCGCTGGGACTTTAGGACCATGGACACCAGCATCTAGTTACCGCTGGGACTTTAGGACCATGGACACCAGCATCTAGTTACCGCTGGGACTTTAGGACCATGGACACCAGCATCTAGTTACCGCTGGGACTTTAGGACCATGGACACCAGCATCTAGTTACCATGGGACACCAGCATCTAGTTACCGCTGGGACTTTAGGACCATGGACACCAGCATCTAGTTACCGCTGGGACTTTAGGACACACCAGCATCTAGTTACCGCTGGGACTTTAGGACCATGGACACCAGCATCTAGTTACCGCTGGGACTTTAGGACCATGGACACCAGCATCTGGGACTTTAGGACCATGGACACCAGCATCTACCGCTGGGACTTTAGGACCATGGACACCAGCATCTAGTTACCGCTGGGACTTTAGGACCATGGACACCAGCATCTAGTTACCGCTGGGACTTTAGGACCATGGACACCAGCATCTAGTTACCGCTGGGACTTTAGGACCATGGACACCAGCATCTAGTTACCGCTGGGACTTTAGGACCATGGACACCAGCATCTAGTTACCGCTGGGACTTTAGGACCATGGACACCAGCATCTAGTTACCTGGGACTGGGGACTTCTAGGCTGGGACTTTAGGACATGGACACCAGCATCTAGTTACCGCTGGGACTTTAGGACCATGGACACCAGCATCTAGTTACCGCTGGGACTTTAGGACCATGGACACCAGCATCTAGTTACCGCTGGGACTTTAGGACCATGGACACCAGCATCTAGTTACCGCTGGGACTTTAGGACCATGGACACCAGCATCTAGTTACCGCTGGGACTTTAGGACCATGGACACCAGCATCTAGTTACCGCTGGGACTTTGGTACCATGGACACCAGCATCTAGTTACCGCTGGGACTTTGGTACCATGGACACCAGCATCTAGTTACCGCTGGGACTTTAGGACCATGGACACCAGCATCTAGTTACCGCTGGGACTTTAGGACCATGGACACCAGCATCTAGTTACCGCTGGGACTTTGGTACCATGGACACCAGCATCTAGTTACCGCTGGGACTTTGGTACCATGGACACCAGCATCTAGGACTTTACCATGGACACCAGCATCTAGTTACCGCTGGGACTTTAGGACCATGGACACCAGCATCTAGTTACCGCTGGGACTTTGGTACCATGGACACCAGCATCTAGTTACCGCTGGGACTTTAGGACCATGGACACCAGCATCTAGTTACCGCTGGGACTTTAGGACCATGGACACCAGCATCTAGTTACCGCTGGGACTTTAGGACCATGGACACCAGCATCTAGTTACCGCTGGGACTTTAGGACTTTGGTACCATGGACACCAGCATCAGCACACCATGGACACCATCTAGTTACCGCTGGGACTTTAGGACCATGGACACCAGCACTACCGCTGGGACTTTAGGACACCAGCATCTAGTTACCGCTGGGACTTTAGGACCATGGACACCAGCATCTAGTTACCGCTGGGACTTTAGGACCATGGACACCAGCACCCATGGACACCAGCATCTAGTTACCGCTGGGACTTTAGGACCATGGACACCAGCATCTAGTTACCGCTGGGACTTTAGGACCATGGACACCAGCATCTAGTTACCGCTGGGACTTTAGGACCATGGACACCAGCATCTAGTTACCGCTGGGACTTTAGGACTGGACACCAGCATCTAGTTACCGCTGGGACTTTAGGACCATGGACACCAGCACACCATGGACACCAGCATCTAGTTACCGCTGGGACTTTAGGACCATGGACACCAGCACACCATGGACACCAGCATCTAGTTACCGCTGGGACTTTAGGACCATGGACACCAGCATCTACCATGGACTCATCTAGTTACCGCTGGGACTTTAGGACCATGGACACCAGCATCTAGTTACCGCTGGGACTTTAGGACCATGGACACCAGCATCTAGTTACCGCTGGGACTTTAGGACCATGGACACCAGCACACCATGGACTCATCTAGTTACCGCTGGGACTTTAGGACCATGGACACGCATCTAGTTACCGCTGGGACTTTAGGACCATGGACACCAGCATCTAGTTACCGCTGGGACTTTAGGACCATGGACACCAGCATCTAGTTACCGCTGGGACTTTAGGACCATGGACACCAGCACACCATGGACTCATCTAGTTACCGCTGGGACTTTAGGACCATGGACACCAGCACACCATGGACTCATCTAGTTACCGCTGGGACTTTAGGACCATGGACAACAGCACACCATGGACACCAGCATCTAGTTACCGCTGGGACTTTAGGACCATGGACACCAGCACACCATGGACACCAGCATCTAGTTACCGCTGGGACTTTAGGACCATGGACACCAGCACACCATGGACTCATCTAGTTACCGCTGGGACTTTAGGACCATGGACACCAGCATCTAGTTACCGCTGGGACTTTAGGACCATGGACACCAGCATCTAGTTACCGCTGGGACTTTAGGACCATGGACACCAGCATCTAGTTACCGCTGGGACTTTGGTACCATGGACACCAGCATCTAGTTACCGCTGGGACTTTGGTACCATGGACACCAGCATCTAGTTACCGCTGGGACTTTAGGACCATGGACACCAGCATCTAGTTACCGCTGGGACTTTAGGACCATGGACACCAGCATCTAGTTACCGCTGGGACTTTGGTACCATGGACACCAGCATCTAGTTACCGCTGGGACTTTAGGACCATGGACACCAGCATCTAGTTACCGCTGGGACTTTGGTACCATGGACACCAGCATCTAGTTACCGCTGGGACTTTAGGGCCATGGACACCAGCATCTAGTTACCGCTGGGACTTTAGGACCATGGACACCAGCATCTAGTTACCGCTGGGACTTTAGGACCATGGACACCAGCATCTAGTTACCGCTGGGACTTTAGGACCATGGACACCAGCACACCATGGACTCATCTAGTTACCGCTGGGACTTTAGGACCATGGACACCAGCACACCATGGACACCAGCATCTAGTTACCGCTGGGACTTTAGGACCATGGACACCAGCATCTAGTTACCGCTGGGACTTTAGGACCATGGACACCAGCACACCATGGACACCAGCATCTAGTTACCGCTGGGACTTTAGGACCATGGACACCAGCATCTAGTTACCGCTGGGACTTTAGGACCATGGACACCAGCATCTAGTTACCGCTGGGACTTTAGGACCATGGACACCAGCACACCATGGACTCATCTAGTTACCGCTGGGACTTTAGGACCATGGACACCAGCACACCATGGACACCAGCATCTAGTTACCGCTGGGACTTTAGGACCATGGACACCAGCACACCATGGACTCATCTAGTTACCGCTGGGACTTTAGGACCATGGACACCAGCATCTAGTTACCGCTGGGACTTTAGGACCATGGACACCAGCATCTAGTTACCGCTGGGACTTTAGGACCATGGACACCAGCACACCATGGACTCATCTAGTTACCGCTGGGACTTTAGGACCATGGACACCAGCATCTAGTTACCGCTGGGACTTTAGGACCATGGACACCAGCATCTAGTTACCGCTGGGACTTTAGGACCATGGACACCAGCATCTAGTTACCGCTGGGACTTTAGGACCATGGACACCAGCACACCATGGACTCATCTAGTTACCGCTGGGACTTTAGGACCATGGACACCAGCACACCATGGACTCATCTAGTTACCGCTGGGACTTTAGGACCATGGACAACAGCACACCATGGACACCAGCATCTAGTTACCGCTGGGACTTTAGGACCATGGACACCAGCACACCATGGACACCAGCATCTAGTTACCGCTGGGACTTTAGGACCATGGACACCAGCACACCATGGACTCATCTAGTTACCGCTGGGACTTTAGGACCATGGACACCAGCATCTAGTTACCGCTGGGACTTTAGGACCATGGACACCAGCATCTAGTTACCGCTGGGACTTTAGGACCATGGACACCAGCATCTAGTTACCGCTGGGACTTTAGGACCATGGACACCAGCACACCATGGACTCATCTACTTACCGCTGGGACTTTAGGACCATGGACACCAGCACACCATGGACACCAGCATCTAGTTACCGCTGGGACTTTAGGACCATGGACACCAGCACACCATGGACTCATCTAGTTACCGCTGGGACTTTAGGACCATGGACACCAGCACACCATGGACACCAGCATCTAGTTACCGCTGGGACTTTAGGACCATGGACACCAGCACACCATGGACTCATCTAGTTACCGCTGGGACTTTAGGACCATGGACACCAGCATCTAGTTACCGCTGGGACTTTAGGACCATGGACACCAGCATCTAGTTACCGCTGGGACTTTAGGACCATGGACACCAGCATCTAGTTACCGCTGGGACTTTAGGACCATGGACACCAGCACACCATGGACTCATCTAGTTACCGCTGGGACTTTAGGACCATGGACACCAGCACACCATGGACTCATCTAGTTACCGCTGGGACTTTAGGACCATGGACACCAGCATCTAGTTACCGCTGGGACTTTAGGGCCATGGACACCAGCACACCATGGACTCATCTAGTTACCACTGGGACTTTAGGGCCATGGACACCAGCACACCATGGACCCATCTAGTTACCGCTGGGACTTTAGGACCATGGACACCAGCACACCATGGACTCATCTAGTTACCGCTGGGACTTTAGGACCATGGACACCAGCACACCATGGACCCATCTAGTTACCACTGGGACTTTAGGACCATGGACACCATCACACCATGGACTCATCTACTTACCACTGGGACTTTAGGACCATGGACACCAGCACACCATGGACTCATCTAGTTACCACTGGGACTTTAGGACCATGGACACCAGCACACCATGGACCCATCTAGTTACCACTGGGACTTTAGGACCATGGACACCAGCACACCATGGACTCATCTAGTTACCGCTGGGACTTTAGGACCATGGACACCAGCACACCATGGACTCATCTAGTTACCACTGGGACTTTAGGACCATGGACACCATCACACCATGGACTCATCTAGTTACCACTGGGACTTTAGGACCATGGACACCAGCACACCATGGACTCATCTAGCTACCACTGGGACTTTAGGACCATGGACACCAGCACACCATGGCCTCATCTAGCTACCACTGGGACTTTAGGACCATGGACACCAGCACACCATGGACTCATCTAGTTACCACTGGGACTTCAGGACCATGGACACCAGCACACCATGGACTCATCTAGTTACCACTGGGACTTTAGGACCATGGACACCATCACACCATGGACTCATCTAGTTACCACTGGGACTTTAGGACCATGGACACCAGCACACCATGGACTCATCTAGTTACCACTGGGACTTTAGGACCATGGACACCAGCACACCATGGACTCATCTAGTTACCACTGGGACTTTAGTACCATGGACACCAGCACACCTTGGACCCATCTAGTTACCACTGGGACTTTAGGACCATGGACACCAGCACACCACAGACTCATCTAGCTACCACTGGGACTTTAGGACCATGGACACCAGCACACCATGGCCTCATCTAGCTACCACTGGGACTTTAGGACCATGGACACCAGCACACCATGGACTCATCTAGTTACCACTGGGACTTCAGGACCATGGACACCATGGACTCATCTAGTTACCACTGGGACTTTAGGACCATGGACACCATCACACCATGGACTCATCTAGTTACCACTGGGACTTTAGGACCATGGACACCAGCACACCATGGACTCATCTAGTTACCACTGGGACTTTAGGACCATGGACACCAGCACACCATGGACTCATCTAGTTACCACTGGGACTTTAGTACCATGGACACCAGCACACCTTGGACCCATCTAGTTACCACTGGGACTTTAGGACCATGGACACCAGCACACCACAGACTCATCTAGTTACCACTGGGACTTTAGGACCATGGACACCAGCACACCGCGGACTCATCTAGTTACCACTGGGACTTTAAGACCATGGACACTAGCACACCACGGATTCATCTAGTTACCACTGGGACTTTAAGACCATGGACACTAGCACACCACGGATTCATCTAGTTACCACTGGGACTTTAGGGCCATGGACACCAGCACACCACAGACTCATCTAGTTACCACTCATCAGCACACCACAGAATCATCTACAGCAGATACCACTGGGACTATACAGTGGCGATTGTAGCATATACATCTTGGTGGGGCAAACAGCAGTCCCAACACCCCCTACACCTGGCTATCAGCGAAGCCTTGTCTGGCAGCGAAACAGTTCATAGCTGATATGGCTGACTTGCTTAAACAAATGTGGTTTCTACTGACAATTGAGATATACAAACTATGGCATAAGGGGATGACAAGCAGATAAGAGGCAATCCGTAATTTCGATAAAGACATTAATGAGCGAGCTAGGACGGACATAGTCAATATAGCTATTTGTTCACCACTTTTGAAATGTACAGCAACATAATTCAGAACATGGGTCGTTCTTACAGTGTTCTACCTGTACACCAAGTCAGAACCACATGATAAATAAAGGGGACATATAAGAAGACGATGAAAGCAATAACAATATTCAATGATTCCATTTCTCAAAATCAGGTTATAGGCTACATGTGCAGTCAGAACAGTAACATTAGACTAAATGAAGAGGTCAAAAAAAGACCAAATTATTAGGGTGAGGCACATGGGCTACTAACATCTTACTACACAACATACACTTAGTATTACTTTCTCAGCTACAGTAACACATGTCCCTGGCATATTACATCATTTATGCAGCAGCATAAAATACATTTTTGGACTCACCTATTGTGATGTGCTCACTTGAACAGGAAGGTGGCTTGGTGGTCCTTCGTGGACAAATATTGTCATCAAAGAAAGAGGCCAGATTTACAATTTCAAGTTCGATGACCGTTCAAAACATATTTCCCCAGTCTGTGCTAATTTATTCCTGACATCCCAGTTGCAATACTTGCAGTTATAGCCACTGTCACTGATTCCTTCCAAACCACTCATTGTTGAATTTGCGATTTCCAACTAGTTGTGTAATGTTTATGACCAATGGCCGATGAGCACTGATACGTTTTATCTATAATTTCTCTTCATTATGTATCTTCATATGACAAGGATTAAAAATAACTTGCCAGTAGATTGTCGAATTGATTCATGATTTTGAAAGTAAGATGTTGACATGATCAGTCCAATCAAAGCTACTGTAGATACACTGCTCAAATAAATAAAGGGAACACTTAAACAACACAATGTAACTCCAAGTCAATCACACTTCTGTGAAATCAAACTGTCCACTTAGGAAGCAACACTGATTGACAATAAATGTCACATGCTGTTGTGCAAATGGAATAGACAACAGGTGGAAATTATAGGCAATTAGCAAGACACCCCCAATAAAGGAGTGGTTCTGCAGGTGGTGACCACAGACCACTTCTCAGTTCCTATGCTTCCTGGCTGATGTTTTGGTCACTTTTGAATGCTGGCGGTGCTTTCACTCTAGTGGTAGCATGAGACGGAGTCTACAACCCACACAAGTGGCTCAGGTAGTGCAGCTCATCCAGGATGGCACATCAATGCGAGCTGTGGCAAGAAGGTTTTCTGTGTCTGTCAGCGTAGTGTCCAGAGCATGTAGGCGCTACCAGGAGACAGGCCAGTACATCAGGAGACGTGGAGGAGGCCGTAGGAGGGCAACAACCCAGCAGCAGGACCGCTACCTCCGCCTTTGTGCAAGGAGGAGCAGGAGGAGCACTGCCAGAGCCCTGCAAAATGACCTCCAGCAGGCCACAAATGTGCATGTGTCTGCTCAAACGGTCCGAAACAGACTCCATGAGGGTGGTATGAGGGCCCGACGTCCCCAGGTGGGGTTGTGCTTACAGCCCAACACCGTGCAGGACGTTTGGGATTTGCCAGAGAACACCAAGATTGGCAAATTCGCCACTGTTCCCTGTGCTCTTCACAGATGAAAGCAGGTTCACACTGAGCACGTGACAGACGTGAGTCTGGAGACGCCGTGGAGAACGTTCTGTCTGCAACATCCTCCAGCATGACCGGTTTGGTGGTGGGTCAGTCATGGTGTGGGGTGGCGTTTCTTTGGGGGGCCGCACAGCCCTCCATGTGCTCGCCAGAGGTAGCCTGACTGCCATTAGGTACCGAGATGAGATCCTCAGACCCCTTGTGAGACCATATGCTGGTGCGGTTGGCCCTGGGTTCCTCCTAATGCAAGACAATGCTAGACCTCATGTGGCTGGAGTGTGTCAGCAGTTCCTGCAAGAGGAAGGCATTGATGCTATGGACTGGCCCGCCCGTTCCCCAGACCTGAATCCAATTGAGCACATCTGGGACATCATGTCTCGCTCCATCCACCAACGCCACGTTGCACCACATACTGTCCAGGAGCATGCCCAGGCGTTGTAGGGAGGTCATACAGGCACGTGGAGGCCACACACACTACTGAGACTCATTTTTGACTTGTTTTAAGGACATTACATCAAAGTTGGATCAGCCTGTCGTGTGGTTTTCCACTTTAATTTTGAGTATGACTCCAAATCCAGACCTCCATGGATTGATACATTTGATTTCCATTGATAATTTTTGTGTGATTTTGTTGTCAGCACATTCAACTATGTAAAGAAAAAGGTATTTAATAAGAATATTTCATTCATTCAGATCTAGGATGTGTTATTTTAGTATTCCCTTTATTTTTTGAGCAGTGTATAACGTGATTTGACGTCATTTTATCTGTGGCCAATGACCTTGAGCCTTCTTGGAAGGGCCCTACTAATGTAACTCTATGGAAGAAGTCAAAGGACCTGCATTTTCAATGTCTACCCTTACCATTACTATTCAGAGGGGTTGGGTTAAATGCAGAAGACACATGTCTGTTGAAGGCATTCAGTTGTACAACTGACTAGGTATCCCCCTTTTCCCTTTCCCTTACTTGGCCGTGACGTAGTGTCCCCATGAGCGACAGAACACTGAGTCAATCACGTCGCAACACTCCCACACTCCAGAACAAAGCAGCACGTATTGCACTTAGATGTACACAGAGGGAAAATGTTAGTAACATGCATGTCAGCATTTCCTGGCTCAAAGTTGAGATTGACTGTATCACTATTGATCTTTGTGTTGGGGTTAGTTTTAGGGTTTGGGGTTAAGGCTAGGTTTGAGGTTAGGTTAGGGTTTAGGTTAGGCTAAGGTTAGGTTAGGGTTAACCTTTTTGGGATACGGGGCAGCATTTTTACTTTTGGATGAATAGCGTGCCCAGAGTGAACTGCCTCCTAC
Organism: Oncorhynchus keta; assembly: GCF_023373465.1. Taxonomy (NCBI): domain Eukaryota; kingdom Metazoa; phylum Chordata; class Actinopteri; order Salmoniformes; family Salmonidae; genus Oncorhynchus; species Oncorhynchus keta. Next base: position 12,116,593 of record NC_068421.1, on the reverse strand, counting down.
TCTGTCCCAGATGCTTATATATGCATATTATTATTAGTATTGGATAGAAAACACTCTGAAGTTTCTAAAACTGTTTGAATGATGTCTGTGAGTATAACAGAACTCATGTGGCAGGCGAAAACCTGAGGAAAATCCAACCAGGAAGTGGGACATCTAAGGTTTGTAGTTTTTCAAAGCTTGGCCTACCGAATACACATTGAGATATGGATGAGGTTGCACTTCCTAGGGCTTCCACTAGATGTCAACCATCTTTAGAAACTGGTTTGAGGATTCTACAATAAAGGAGGGGCTCATAAGACCTCTTTGAGTCAGTGGTCTGGCAGAGAGCCTCGGTCTCATGACAGAGTTACCTCTCGTTCCAATGCTTTTCTGAAGACAAAGGAATTCTCCGGTTGGAAAATTATTGATGTTTATGTTAAAAACATCCTAACGATTGATTCCATACATTGTTTGACATGTTTCTAGAGGACTGTAATGGAACTTTTCGAGTTTTTGTCTGGATGAACTGCACGCGCCTCATGAAGATAGATTACTGGGCTGAACACGCTAACAACAACTTTATGGAACAAATCAGTCATTTATTGTCGAACTGGGATTCCTGGGAGTGCCTTCTGAGGAAGATCATCAAATGTAAGTGAATATTTATGGTGTTGTTTCTAACTTTGTTGTTTCCAAAATGGCGGATATTCCTCTGGCTGTTTTGGGTTCCGAGCGCCTTTCTCAGATTATGCTTTTTCTGTAAAGTTTTTTGGAAATCTGACACAGTGGTTGCATTAAGGAGAAGTCTATATTTCATTCTGTAAATAGCACTAGTCTCTTTTATCAATGTTTATTATGAGTATTTCTGCAAAATCACTGGATGTTTTGGAATCAAAACATTACTGCACGTAAGGCGCCAATGTAAACTGAGATTTTTTTATATAAATATGCACATTATTGAACAAAACATACATGTTTTGAGTAACATGATGTCCTATGAGTGTCATCTGATGAAGATCATCAAAGGTTAGTGATTAATTTGATCTATATTTCTACCTTTTGTGACTCCTCTCTTTGGCTGGAAAAATGGCTGTTTTTTCAACCTGGAGGTGATCTAACATAATCATATGTTGTGATTTATCTGTAAAGCATTTTTGAAACCAGACACAATGGGAAGATTAACAAGATGTTTGTCTTTCATTTGCTGTATTGGACTTGTTAATGTGGGAAAGTTACATATTTCAAAAAATATTTTTGAATTTCACACACTGCCTTTTCAGTGGAATGTTGTCCGGAACCCCTGCGCTAGAAAGGTTAATGTTAGGGTTAGGGTTAAGGTTAGGGTTAAGGTTAGGTTAGGGTTAAGGTTAGGGTCAGTTTGTCTCTGTGAATGGCTTGTCCTCTGACAAATCAACTGTAAATTTCGGTGTTCCTCAAGGTTCCGTTTTAGGACCAATATTGTTTTCACTATATATTTTACCATTTTACCTCTTGGGGATGTCATTCGAAAACATAATGTTAACTTTCTCTGCTATGCGGATGACACACAGCTGTACATTTTTTTAAACATTTCAATGAAACATGGTGAAGCCCCAAAATTGCCCTTGATAGAAGCCTGTGTTTCAGACATAAGGAAGTGGATGGCTACAAACGTTCTACTTTTAAACTCGGACAAAACATAGATGCTTGTTCTAGGTCTCAAGAAACAAAGAGATCTTCTGTTGAATCTGCCAATTAATCTTAATGGTTGTACAGTCATCTCAAATAAAACTGTGAAGGACCTAGGCGTTACTCTGGACCCTGATCTCTCTTTTGACGAACATATCAAGACTCTTTCCAGGACAGCTTTTTTCCATCTACGTAACATTGCAAAAATCTGAAACTTTCTGTCCAAAAATGATGCAGAAAACTGAATCCATGCTTTTCTTACTTCTAGGTTAGACTACTGCAATGCTCTACTTTCCGGCTACCCGGATAAAGCACAAAATAAACTTCAGTTAGTGCTAAATACGGCTGCTAGAATCCTGACTAGAACCCAAAAATGTGATCATATTACTTCAGTGCTAGCCTCCCTACACTGGCTTCCTGTCAAGGCAAGGGCTGATTTCAAGGTTTTACTGCTAACCTACAAAGCATTACATGGGCTTGCTCCTACCTATCTCTCTGATTTGGTCCTGCCGTACATACCTACACGTACGCTACGGTCACAAGATGCAGGCCTCCTAATTATCCCTAGAACTTCTAAGCAAACAGCTGGAGGCAGGGCTTTCTCCTATATAGCTCCATTTTTATGGAATGGTCTGCCTACCCATGTGAGAGATGCAAACTCGGTCTCAACCTTTAAGTCTTTACTGTAGACTCATCTCTTCAGTGGGTCATATGATTGAGTGTAGTCTGGCCCAGGAGTGTGAAGGTGAACGGAAAGGCTGTGGAGAAACGAACCGCCCTTGCTGTCTCTGCCTGGCCAGTTCCCCTCTTTCCACTGGGATTCTCTGCCTCTAACCCTATTACAGGGGCTGAGTCACTGGCTTATTGGGACTCTTTCATACCGTCCCTAGTAGGGGTGCATTATTTGAGTGGGTTGAGTCACTGATGTGATCTTCCTGTCTGGGTTGGCGCCCCCCCTTGGGTTGTGGCATGACGGAGATCTTTGTGGGCTATACTCGGCCTTGTCTCAGGATGGGAAGTTGGTGGTTGAAGATATCCCTCTAGTGGTGTGGGGGCTGTGCTTTGGGAAAGTGGGTGGGGTTATATCCTTCCTGTTTGGCCCTGTCCGGGGGTATCATCGGATGGGGCCACAGTGTCTCCTGACCCCTCCTGTCTCAGCCTCCAGTATTTATGCTGCAGTAGTTTATGTGTCCGGGGCTAGGTTCAGTTTGTTATATCTGGAGTACTTCTCCTGTCTTATCCGGTGTCCTGTGTGAATTTAAGTATGCTCTCTCTAATTCTCTCTTTCTTTCTCTCTCTCGGAGGACCTGAGCCCTTGGACCATGCCTCAGGACTACCTGGCATGATGACTCCTTGCTGTCCCCAGTCCACCTGGCCGTGCTGCTGCTCCAGTTTCAACTGTTCTGCCTGCGGCTATGGAATCCTGACCTGTTCACCGGATGTGCTACCTGTCCCAGACCTTTTATTTGACAATGCTGGTCATTTATGAACATTTGAACATCTTGGCCATGTTCTGTCATAATCTCCACACTGCACAGCCAGAAGAGGACTGGCCACCCCTCATTGCCTGGTTCCTCTCTAGGTTTCTTCCTAGGTTCTGGCCTTTCTAGGGAGTTTTTCCTAGCCACCGTGCTTCAACACCTGCATTGTTTGCTGTTTGGGGTTTTAGGCTGGGTTTCTGTACAGCACTTTGAGATATCAGCTGATGTACGAAGGACTATATAAATACATTTCATTTGGTTAAGGTTAGGTTTGGGTTAAGGTTAGGTTAGGATTGAGGTTAGGTTAAGGGTTAAGGTTAGTAAAACCAACGTGTTTGTTTGTGTGCTCCCATTTCAGCACTCTTCCCAGGTCCTCAGTATAGTAGGTGGTATCACTGGAACAGACCAGAATACACCACAACACTGAAACAGACCAGAATACACCACAACACTGAAACAGACCAGAATACACCACAACACTGAAACAGACCAGAATACACCACAACACTGAAACAGACCAGGTAGAAGCACAGAGTCACAGACTCTCTCAGAGATCACACCCTCCCTCTAATCAAAGTCTCTGGAAATAATTAAACTTTTTGTTTATCTCCTTGAAGTCAAACCTCCTATCTATGCTTTGCCCCCCCCTGCAACTGTTAGCCCCGATCTCCCCTTCCCTCCAACCTCCCCTACTCATGCCCCCTGCCCTTCTCTGCCCTCCTCACCTCTTCCTCATGCATCTACTACAGTCTAAACTCCTATTATGTTTTACCTTCAGTCACAATGTGGACATTCCCAATCTGGCCCTCACACCATCATGACCACCTAATCATTCCCAGCTTCCAATTGGCTCATTCATCACCCCTCCTCTCCCCTATAACTATTCCCCAGGTTGTTGCTATAAATGAGAATGTGTTCTCAGTCAGCATACTTGGTCAAATAAAAACAATGACAAACATGAAAGAGACAATGGAGAAAGACAGAGGAAGAAAGATGGGGGAAAAGAGAAAGCAAGAGGGAGAACGAGAAAGAGAGTCTTCCGTTCATCATGTTTATATAACGTAAGGGACTTTCACAGTAGCGAGACTCCTACACACAAACACACTCACACACACAGGACCGATGAGTCATATATAGGTAGCTTACGTCTCTCACACTCACAGGAGCTGAGAGCTCTGAGGGCAGCTCTGAACTCAAACACACTGTTCAAGACTTACAGGCTGTTCTGATCAACACACATGTTGTGGTTGTGTAGACCCACTGCGCTCGCTGTCACTTTGAGTAGAGCTCAATCGCTTCTTCTCTTTCTGTCTCGTTCTCTTTCTCTCTCCCTCGTGCAATATTTCTCTCTCTCTCTCCCCCCCTCTCTCTCTCTCTCTCTCTCTCTCTCTCTCTCTCTCTCACACACACACACACACACACACACACACACACACACACACACACACACACACACACACACACACACACACACACACACACACACACACACACACACACACACACACACACACACACACACACACACACACACACACACACACACAGAGAGAGCAGGCTCAACACAGCAGACACCAGGGGTCCGGCCTATAAAAGAAGCCAGTGGTGGCTGCCTGCCTGACTCACAAAGTCTGATACAATCTGTGATTTAGTAATAACAGTGTGTAAGAGAGGGTGTGTAAAAGAGAGAGATGCATGTTTTCCCTTTTCTACTTTAACTATTTGTGCATCGTAACAATGCTGTATACTGTATACAGTACATTTGACATTTGAAATGTCTTTATTCTTTTGGAACGTTTGTGAGTTTGTTTACTGTTAATTATTTATTGTTTATTTCACTTTTGTTTATTATCCATTACACTTGCTTTGGCAATTTAAACATATGTTTTCTATGCCAATAAAGCCCTCAAATTGAATTGAAATTGAATTAGATCTGATGGACTGACAGAGAGAGACATATATAGAGAGAGATACAGACACAGAGACAGAGACAGAGACAGAGAGACAGAGAGACAGAGAGACAGAGAGACAGAGACAGAGAGAGAGAGAGAGAGAGAGAGAATTGACAACCAAACAAACCAAAACAAAGGCAAAGTCTTCTCATGCTTTATTGATTTCAAAAAAGCCTTTGACTCAAAAAAAAATGATACATACCTTGGCCTAAACATCAGCGTCACAGGCAACTTCCACAAAACTGTGAACGATCTGAGAGACAAGGCAAGAAGGGCATTCCATGCCATCAAAAGGAACATAAAATTCAACACACCAATTAGGATCTGGCTAAAAATACTTAAAACAGGCCTCCCGGGTGGCGCAGTGGTCTAGGGCACTCCATCGCAGTGCCACCAGAGACTCTGGGAGGTCCGTTGGGCGACGCACAATTGGTCTAGCGGTGTCCGGGTGAGGGAGGGTTTGGCCGGTAGGGATATCCTTGTCTCATCACGCACTAGCGACTCCCGTGGAGGACCGGGCGCACGGTGCGCTAACCAGGTGCACAGTGTTTCCTCTGACACATTGGTGCGGCTGGCTTTTGGGTTGGATGCGTGCTGTGTTAAGAAGCAGTGCGGCTTGGTTGGGTTGTGTTTCGGAGGACGCATGGCTCCAGAGCCGAAGGCAAGATAGTAACTACTAACAATTGGATACCACGAAATTGGGGAGAAAAGGGGGTCAAATAAAAAAATACTTGAATCAGTATTGGGGTCTGGGGTCCGCTCACAAATGAACAATTCACAAAATGGGACAAACACCAAATCGAGACTGCGTGCAGAATTCTGCAAAAATAGGCAAAGACTTTGGGAGGCCTGGTGTCAAGAAGGAAGAAGCAAAGAAGCAACTTCTCTCCAGGAAACATATCAGGGACAGACTGATATTCTGAAAAAGGTTTGGACTGCTGAGGACTGGGGTAAAGCCACATTCTCTGATAAATCCCCTTTCCATTGTTTAGGGCATCCGGAAAAAAGCTTGTCCGGAGAAGACAAGGTGAGCGCTACCATCAGTCCTGTGTCATGTCAACAGTAAAGCATCCTGAGACCATTCATGTGTGGGGTTGCTTCTCAGCCAAGGGAGTGGGCTCACTCACAATTTTGCCTAAGAACACAACCATGAATAAAGAATGGTACCAACACATCCTCCGAGAGCAACGTCTCCCAACCATCCAGGAACAGTTTGATGACGAACAATGCCTTTTCCAGTATGATGGAAAATGAATATTTGTGTCATTCTCAAAACTTTTTGCCACGACTGTAGATACAGTGGGGTGAACAAGTATTTGATACACTTCCGATTTTGCAGGTTGTCTTACTTACAAAGCATGTAGAGGTCTATAATTTTTTTTAAATCATAGATACACTTCAACTGTAAGAGACGGAATCTAAAACAAAAATCCAGAAAATCACATTGTATGATTTTTAAGTAATTAATTTGCATTTTATTGCATGACACAAGTATTTGATCATCTACCAACCAGTAAGAATTCCGGCTCTCACAGACCTGTTCGTTTTTCTTTAAGAAGCCCTCCTGTTCTCCACTCATTACCTGTATTAACTGCACTAGTTTGAACTCGTTACCTGTATAAAAGACACCTGTCCACACACTCAATCAAACAGACTCTAGCCTCTCCACAATGAGTACAACCCCAAGAACACCATTCCAACTGTGAAGCATGGAGGTGTAAACATCATTCTTTGGGGATGCTTTTCTGCAAAGGGGACAGGACGACTGCACCGTATTGAGGGGAGGATGGATGGGGCCATGTATCGCGAGATCTTGGCCAACAACCTCCTTCCCTCAGTAAGAGCATTGAAGATGGGTGGGCCAAAATTCCTGCTACTTTGTGTGCAAAACTGGTCAGTTGGTAGAGCATGGCGCTTGTAACGCCAGGGTAGTGGGTTCGATTCCCGGGACCACCCATACGTAGAATGTATGCACACATGACTGTAAGTCGCTTTGGATAAAAGCGTCTGCTAAATGGCATATATTATTATTATTATTATTAAGAACTACAGGAAATGTATGATCTCTGTAATTGAAAACAAAGGTTTCTGTACCAAATATTAAGTTCTGCTTTTCTGATGTATCAAATACTTATGTCATGCAATAAAATGCTAATTAATTACTAAAAATCATACAATGTGATTTTCTGGATTTTTGTTTTAGATTCCGTCTCTCACAGTTGAAGTGTACCTATGATAAAAAATTACAGACCTCTACATGCTTTGTAAGCAGGAAAACCTGCAAAATCGGCAGTGTATCAAATACTTGTTCTCCCCACTGTTGACATAATATGACATTTGTAATGTCTTTATTCTTTTGAAACTTCTGTATGTTAAATGTTTACTGTTCATTTTATTATGTATTTCACTTTTGTATATTATCTACCTCACTTGCTTTGGCAGGTAGGGTAGGGTTTCCCCACTTCGACAGGATAGAGGAAGCTCCAGAATACTATTTGTGTCTGAGAGCAGAGGTAGAACAAGACACACACCTCCAGCCTGAAGCCATGCATCACTGTGGATCCATTGTGGGAAGGAAAGGTTCATCAACGGAGGTAGAGTCCGAATCCCCCCTTCACCCCCTCCCTGGTGGTATACCTCCCTGAATACGGCAGACAGACACTTCATGTGTTGACTTGATAATCCATCTATCCTTCCATCTGTCCGTTCTGCTGTTGACAGTCACACCCAGTAGAGGCCATGTTGGAGCCCCCCTCCCCGGCAAACCAAAATCGGTTCTGTAAAAGTTCCCAGAACATTCGTTAGGTTGCGGCAAATGTTCTCATAACACAAAAACTGTCCAGTTGTACTGATGATTATACGTTTGTATAAAATATACGCCTGACGTTGCTCTCATATTTTATTGCGGCAGTATGTTTGTAAAACATTACTGGTACATTGTGTCATTACTTTACCTGGTAACCTAATCAGAACGTTTGGGGAATGTTCTGTGGTGGTTGTGACAGATGTAGTGATGTTAGAACGTTCCAAGGATATTTTCGGGAGTTTGTTGATATGAAAAACAAAAACATTTTGATTTCAAAATTATTCCTTGAATGTTTTTGGGATGTTATCATCCTAATGTTAAATAAAACCGTAACTAGAACTGAATGGGTATCTTAGTTAATGTTCTGGAAATTTTCCCAGGTTGCAGGGATTCTACTAAATAAGGATTATCGTTCATTAACATGGTCCATGACACTAACTAGCTCCACAGTCCAGCCACATCACATCTGCTGAGCCGGGCCCCTTCAGGTCCTCACAGAGCCGTTTATGAACTGACGAAGAGGGCAAAGAATCACACAACTTCCCCTTAGACCAGTCCAGTCCAGTCTGCCTCAGCCTCAACAACAACACAGAAGAGGATAGAATCACACAACTTCCCCTTAGACCAGTCCAGTCCAGTCTGCCTCAGCCTGAACAACAACACAGAAGGGGATAGAATCACACAACTTCCCCTTAGACCAGTCCAGTCCAGTCTGCCTCAGCCTCAACAACAACACAGAAGAGGATAGAATCACACAACTTCCCATTGGACCAGTCCAGTCTGCCTCAGCCTGAACAACAACACAGAAGGGGATAGAATCACACAACTTCCCATTGGACCAGTCCAGTCTGCCTCAGCCTGAACAACAACACAGAAGAGGATAGAATCACACAACTTCCCCTTAGACCAGTCCAGTCCAGTCTGCCTCAGCCTGAACAACAACACAGAAGAGGATAGAATCACACAACTTCCCCTTGGACCAGTCCAGTCCAGTCTGCCTCAGCCTGAACAACTACACAGAAGAGGATAGAATCACACAACTTCCCCTTAGACCAGTCCAGTCCAGTCTGCCTCAGCCTGAACAACAACACAGAAGAGGATAGAATCACACAACTTCCCCTTGGACCAGTCCAGTCCAGTCTGCCTCAGCCTGAACAACAAAGAGGATAGAATCACAGAAGGGCCTGAACAACAACACAGAAGGGAATAGAATCACACAACTTCCCCTTGGACCAGTCCAGTCCAGTCTGCCTCAGCCTGAACAACAACACAGAAGAGGATAGAATCACACAACTTCCCCTTGGACCAGTCCAGTCCAGTCTGCCTCAGCCTGAACAACAACACAGAAGAGGATAGAATCACACAACTTCCCCTTGGACCAGTCCAGTCCAGTCTGCCTCAGCCTGAACAACAACACAGAAGGGAATAGAATCACACAACTTCCCCTTGGACCAGTCCAGTCCAGTCTGCCTCAGCCTGAACAACAACACAGAAGAGGATAGAATCACACAACTTCCCCTTGGACCAGTCCAGTCCAGTCTGCCTCAGCCTGAACAACAACACAGAAGGGGATAGAATCACACAACTTCCCCTTGGACCAGTCCAGTCCAGTCTGCCTCAGCCTGCACAACAACACAGAAGAGGATAGAATCACACAACTTCCCCTTAGACCAGTCCAGTCTGCCTCAGCCTGCACAACAACACAGAAGAGGATAGAATCACACAACTTCCCCTTAGACCAGTCCAGTCTGCCTCAGCCTGAACAACAACACAGAAGGGAATAGAATCACACAACTTCCCCTTAGACCAGTCCAGTCCAGTCAGCCTCAGCCTGAACAACAACACAGAAGGGGATAGAATCACACAACTTCCCCTTAGACCAGTCCAGTCTGCCTCAGCCTGAACAACAACACAGAAGGGGATAGAATCACACAACTTCCCCTTAGACCAGTCCAGTCTGCCTCAGCCTGAACAACAACACAGAAGGGGATAGAATCACACAACTTCCCCTTAGACCAGTCCAGTCCAGTCTGCCTCAGCCTCAACAACAACACAGAAGGGGATAGAATCACACAACTTCCCCTTGGACCAGTCCAGTCCAGTCTGCCTCAGCCTGAACAACAACACAGAAGGGGATAGAATCACACAACTTCCCCTTGGACCAGTCCAGTCCAGTCTGCCTCAGCCTGAACAACAACACAGAAGGGGATAGAATCACACAACTTCCCCTTAGACCAGTCCAGTCTGCCTCAGCCTGAACAACAACACAGAAGAGGATAGAATCACACAACTTCCCCTTAGACCAGTCCAGTCCAGTCTGCCTCAGCCTGAACAACAACACAGAAGGGGATAGAATCACACAACTTCCCCTTAGACCAGTCCAGTCCAGTCTGCCTCAGCCTGAACAACAACACAGAAGAGGATAGAATCACACAACTTCCCCTTAGACCAGTCCAGTCCAGTCTGCCTCAGCCTGAACAACAACACAGAAGGGGATAGAATCACACAACTTCCCCTTAGACCAGTCCAGTCCAGTCTGCCTCAGCCTGAACAACAACACAGAAGAGGATAGAATCACACAACTTCCCCTTAGACCAGTCCAGTCCAGTCTGCCTCAGCCTGAACAACAACACAGAAGAGGATAGAATCACACAACTTCCCCTTGGACCAGTCCAGTCCAGTCTGCCTCAGCCTGCACAACAACACAGAAGAGGATAGAATCACACAACTTCCCCTTAGACCAGTCCAGTCTGCCTCAGCCTGAACAACAACACAGAAGGGGATAGAATCACACAACTTCCCCTTGGACCAGTCCAGTCTGCCTCAGCCTGAACAACAACACAGAAGGGGATAGAATCACACAACTTCCCCTTGGACCAGTCCAGTCCAGTCTGCCTCAGCCTGAACAACAACACAGAAGGGGATAGAATCACACAACTTCCCCTTAGACCAGTCCAGTCCAGTCTGCCTCAGCCTGAACAACTACACAGAAGGGGATAGAATCACACAACTTCCCCTTAGACCAGTCCAGTCCAGTCTGCCTCAGCCTGAACAACAACACAGAAGGGGATAGAATCACACAACTTCCCCTTAGACCAGTCCAGTCTGCCTCAGCCTGAACAACAACACAGAAGGGGATAGAATCACACAACTTCCCCTTAGACCAGTCCAGTCCAGTCTGCCTCAGCCTGAACAACAACACAGAAGAGGATAGAATCACACAACTTCCCCTTGGACCAGTCCAGTCCAGTCTGCCTCAGCCTCAACAACAACACAGAAGGGGATAGAATCACACAACTTCCCCTTGGACCAGTCCAGTCCAGTCTGCCTCAGCCTGAACAACAACACAGAAGGGGATAGAATCACACAACTTCCCCTTAGACCAGTCCAGTCCAGTCTGCCTCAGCCTGAACAACAACACAGAAGAGGATAGAATCACACAACTTCCCCTTAGACCAGTCCAGTCCAGTCTGCCTCAGCCTGAACAACTACACAGAAGAGGATAGAATCACACAACTTCCCCTTAGACCAGTCCAGTCCAGTCTGCCTCAGCCTGAACAACTACACAGAAGAGGATAGAATCACACAACTTCCCCTTAGACCAGTCCAGTCTGCCTCAGCCTGAACAACAACACAGAAGAGGATAGAATCACACAACTTCCCCTTAGACCAGTCCAGTCCAGTCTGCCTCAGCCTGAACAACTACACAGAAGAGGATAGAATCACACAACTTCCCCTTAGACCAGTCCAGTCCAGTCTGCCTCAGCCTGAACAACTACACAGAAGAGGATAGAATCACACAACTTCCCCTTGGACCAGTCCAGTCCAGTCTGCCTCAGCCTGAACAACTACACAGAAGGGGAAAGTCATTGGAACTAGTCCAGCAGTCCAACAAGCTACAGTCTAATTATCTTCTCTGTTTCCTTAGTTACGGACCTAACTTCCCCTGTAAACATTTAGTCCAAAGAAATCTGGTGATGTTGAAGAGTGGAGTGTATTGTGATTTATCAGTGATTATGCATGAAACACATAACCCAGAGGATTCATACATAGTCATGAGTGCTCATGTCAAGGTCAGGAAAAGCATGCTCAAGACATTCTAGAAGGCAAGGCACATTGTTAGGCGATATTCTGAAGCACGAGAACATTAAATCACATTCTAGAATGCCAAAACACACATATAATTCTTTACAGTAGGCCTAATGCTAAACCTACAATAAATGGCTTACTTGTACACTACAACCTATTCCAGAGTTACTGTAAAGCAGCTCACTAGTGGAGGTTACAGTAAATGACTCATATCAAGCTGTTCTGTTGCTCCCTCTCCCTCACACGCACACAAACCCGTAGGCACACACACACACACACACACACACACACACACACACACACACACACACACACACACACACACACACACTGTATCCGGCTTTTCCTGTTTAGTGTGAAACACTATTACCTTGACGAATACCATCTCTGAGCCAAACAGGGAGCGCGAGCACACACACACACACACACACACACACACACACACACACACACACACACACACACACACACACACACACACACACACACACACACACACACACACACACACACACACACACACACACACGTGTCCAGCTTTTCCTGTTTAGTGTGAAACACTATTACCTTGAGGAATACCATCTCTGATCCAAACAGGGAGCGCGCGCACACACACACACACACACACAAACACCCCCCCGATTGGCTCCGATGCAGAACTTTGAGACACCCCCATCTCCTATCCCCCTGTCTCCATGGCTCCTCTGTCATGATTGGTCGGCTCTGGAAACCTGAGCTGGGGTCAAGCTCCCCCCATCACACAGCCCCTCACCCCCTATCCCTCTCCAGCCCACTGCTCTCCCCCATTCTCCCCTCCAGCCCACTGCTCTCCCCCATTCTCCCCTCCAGCCCACTGCTCTCCCCCATTCTCCCCTCCAGCCCACTGCTCTCCCCCATTCTCCCATCTAGCCCATTGCTCTCCCCCATTCTCCCCTCCAGCCCACTGCTCTCCCCCATTCTCCCCTCCAGCCCACTGCTCTCCCCCATTCTCCCCTCCAGCCCACTGCTCTCCCCCATTCTCCCCTCCAGCCCACTGCTCTCCCCCATTCCCCCTCCAGCCCACTGCTCTCCCCCATTCTCCCCTCAAGCCCACTGCTCTCCCCCATTCTCCCATCTAGCCCACTGCTCTCCCCCATTCTCCCCTCCGGCCCACTGCTCTCCCCCATTCTCCCATCTAGCCCATTGCTCTCCCCCATTCTCCCCTCCAGCCCACTGCTCTCCCCCATTCTCCCCTCCAGCCCACTGCTCTCCCCCATTCTCCCCTCCAGCCCACTGCTCTCCCCATTCTCCCCTCCAGCCCACTGCTCTCCCCCATTCTCCCCATTCTCCCATCCAGCCCACTGCTCTCCCCCATTCTCCCATTCTCCCATCTAGTCCACTGCTCTCCCCCATTCTCCCCTCCAGCCCACTGCTCTCCCCCATTCTCCCCTCCAGCCCACTGCTCTCCCCCATTCTCCCCTCCAGCCCACTGCTCTCCCCATTCTCCCTCCAGCCCACTGCTCTCCCCCATTCCCCCTCCAGCCCACTGCTCTCCCCCATTCCCCCTCCAGCCCACTGCTCTCCCCCATTCTCCCCTCCAGCCCACTGCTCTCCCCATTCTCCCCTCCAGCCCACTGCTCTCCCCATTCTCCCATCTAGCCCATTGATCTCCCCATTCTCCCCTCCAGCCCATTGCTCTCCCCCATTCTCCCCTCCAGCCCACTGCTCTCCCCATTCTCCCCTCCAGCCCACTGCTCTCCCCATTCTCCCCTCCAGCCCACTGCTCTCCCCATTCCCCCTCCAGCCCACTGCTCTCCCCCATTCTCCCCTCAAGCCCACTGCTCTCCCCCATTCTCCCATCTAGCCCACTGCTCTCCCCCATTCTCCCCTCCGGCCCACTGCTCTCCCCATTCTCCCATCTAGCCCATTGCTCTCCCCCATTCTCCCCTCCAGCCCACTGCTCTCCCCCATTCTCCCCAGCCCACTCCAGCCCACTGCTCTCCCCCATTCTCCCCTCCAGCCCACTGCTCTCCCCCATTCTCCCCTCCAGCAGCCCTCTGCTCTCCCCCATTCTCCCATCCAGCCCACTGCTCTCCCCCATTCTCCCATTCTCCCATCTAGTCCACTGCTCTCCCCCATTCCCCCTCCAGCCCCACTGCTCTCCCCATTCTCCCCTCAAGCCCACTGCTCTCCCCCATTCTCCTATCTAGCCCACTGCTCTCCCCATTCTCCCCTCCAGCCCACTGCTCTCCCCCATTCTCCCATCTAGCCCACTGCTCTCCCCCATTCTCCCCTCCAGCCCACTGCTCTCCCCCATTCTCCCATCTAGCCCACTGCTCTCCCCCATTCTCCCCTCCAGCCCATTGCTCTCCCCCATTCTCCCCTCCAGCCCTCTGCTCTCCCCCATTCTCCCCTCCAGCCCACTGCTCTCCCCCATTCTCCCCTCCAGCCCACTGCTCTCCCCCATTCTCCCCTCCAGCCCACTGCTCTCCCCATTCCCCCTCCAGCCCACTGCTCTCCCCCATTCTCCCCTCAAGCCCACTGCTCTCCCCATTCTCCCATCTAGCCCACTGCTCTCCCCCATTCTCCCCTCCGGCCCACTGCTCTCCCCCATTCTCCCATCTAGCCCATTGCTCTCCGCCATTCTCCCCTCCAGCCCATTGCTCTCCCCCATTCTCCCTCCAGCCCACTGCTCTCCCCCATTCTCCCCTCCAGCCCACTGCTCTCCCCATTCTCCCTCCAGCCCACTGCTCTCCCCATTCTCCCCTCCAGCCCACTGCTCTCCCCCATTCTCCCTCCAGCCCACTGCTCTCCCCCATTCTCCCATCTAGCCCATTGCTCTCCCCATTCTCCCCTCCAGCCCTCTGCTCTCCCCATTCTCCCCTCCAGCCCACTGCTCTCCCCCATTCTCCCCTCCAGCCCACTGCTCTCCCCCATTCTCCCCTCCAGCCCACTGCTCTCCCCATTCCCCCTCCAGCCCACTGCTCTCCCCCATTCTCCCCTCAAGCGCACTGCTCTCCCCCATTCTCCCATCTAGCCCACTGCTCTCCCCCATTCTCCCCTCCGGCCCACTGCTCTCCCCCATTCTCCCATCTAGCCCATTGCTCTCCCCCATTCTCCCCTCCAGCCCATTGCTCTCCCCCATTCTCCCCTCCAGCCCACTGCTCTCCCCCATTCTCCCCTCCAGCCCACTTCTCTCCCCATTCTCCCCTCCAGCCCACTGCTCTCCCCATTCTCCCATCCAGCCCACTGCTCTCCCCATTCTCCCATTCTCCCATCTAGTCCACTGCTCTCCCCATTCCCCCTCCAGCCCACTGCTCTCCCCATTCTCCCCTCAAGCTCACTGCTCTCCCCCATTCTCCCATCTAGCCCACTGCTCTCCCCCATTCTCCCCTCCGGCCCACTGCTCTCCCCCATTCTCCCATCTAGCCCACTGCTCTCCCCCATTCTCCCCTCCAGCCCACTGCTCTCCCCCATTCTCCCCTCCAGCCCACTGCTCTCCCCCATTCTCCCCTCCAGCCCACTGCTCTCCCCCATTCTCCCCTCCAGCCCACTGCTCTCCCCCATTCTCCCCTCCAGCCCACTGCTCTCCCCATTCTCCCTCCAGCCCACTGCTCTCCCCATTCTCCCATCTAGTCCCCACTCTTTGAAATGTGTGTCAGGGCTTCAGAAGCGTGGTCAAGGCAAACAGCTGGCCTAGTCCAGAGATCTGCTACATTTCAGTTTCACACACACACACACACACACACACACACACACACACACACACACACACACACACACACACACACACACACACACACACACACACGCACACACAATCATGTTATATTTCATAATCCAGTGTGATGAGGCCTACCAGGAAACCTCTCTATGCTATTTGTAGGCCTACACACACACACACACACACGCACACACGCACACACGCACTCACGCGCACACGCGCACTCGCGCACACGCGCACTCACGCACTCACGCGCACACGCACACACGCACACGCGCACACACGCACACGCGCACACGCGCACACACGCACACACGCACACGCGCACACACGCACTCACGCACTCACGCACACACGCACACGCGCACACACGCACACACGCACTCACGCGCACACGCGCACTCGCGCACACACACACATTCACAGATGCACGCACATACAACTGTCCCAGCTGTTTGACCGGTGTGTGGGTCACAGACAGACGTCCTTGGAGCTTTTGTTGCTGTCGCCTGTATTATCATCCTCAGTGTTTCATGGTGCTAGGGGTGAAGAAGGAGACAGTAATATGACAACTCTGTCTGGCCCCGCTCACAGCCCCCTGTCTGGCCCCACTCACATCCCCCTGTCTGGCCCCACTCACATCCCCCTGTCTGGCCCCACTCACAGTCCCCTGTCTGGCCCCACTCACATCCCCCTGTCTGGCCCCGCTCACAGCCCCCTGTCTGGCCCCACTCACAGCCCCCTGTCTGGCCCCACTCACAGTCCCCTGTCTGGCCCCACTCACAGCCCCCTGTCTGGCCCCACTCACAGCCCCCTGTCTGGCCCCACTCACAGTCCCCTGTCTGGCCCCACTCACAGCCCCCTGTCTGGCCCCACTCACAGTCCCCTGTCTGGCCCCACTCACAACTCCCTGTCTGGCCCCACTCACAGCCCCCTGTCTGGCCCCGCTCACAACTCCCTGTCTGGCCCCACTCACAGCCCCCTGTCTGGCCCCACTCACAGTCCCCTGTCTGGCCCCGCTCACAACTCCCTGTCTGGCCCCACTCACAGCCCCCTGTCTGGCCCCACTCACATCCCCCTGTCTGGCCCCACTCACAGCCCCCTGTCTGGCCCCACTCACAGCCCCCTGTCTGGCCCCACTCACAGCCCCCTGTCTGGCCCCACTCACAACTCCCTGTCTGGCCCCACTCACAGCCCCCTGTCTGGCCCCACTCACAGCCCCCTGTCTGGCCCCACTCACAGCCCCCTGTCTGGCCCCACTCACAGCCCCCTGTCTGGCCCCGCTCACATCCACCTGTCTGGCCCCACTCACAACCCCCTGTCTGGCCCCACTCACAGCCCCCTGTCTGGCCCCACTCACAACCCCCTGTCTGGCCCCACTCACAGCCCCCTGTCTGGCCCCGCTCACATCCACCTGTCTAGCCCCACTCACAGCCCCCTGTCTGGCCCCACTCACAGCCCCCTGTCTGGCCCCGCTCACATCCACCTGTCTGGCCCCACTCACAACCCCCTGTCTGGCCCCACTCACAGTCCCCTGTCTGGCCCCACTCACAGCCCCCTGTCTGGCCCCGCTCACAACCCCCTGTCTGGCCCCACTCACAGTCCCCTGTCTGGCCCCACTCACAGTCCCCTGTCTGGCCCCACTCACAACTCCCTGTCTGGCCCCACTCACAGTCCCCTGTCTGGCCCCGCTCACAACTCCCTGTCTGGCCCCACTCACAGCCCCCTGTCTGGCCCCACTCACAGTCCCCTGTCTGGCCCCACTCACAGCCCCCTGTCTGGCCCCGCTCACAACTCCCTGTCTGGCCCCACTCACAGCCCCCTGTCTGGCCCCACTCACAGTCCCCTGTCTGGCCCCACTCACATCCACCTGTCTGGCTCCGCTCACAACTCCCTGTCTGGCCCCACTCACAACTCCCTGTCTGGCCCCACTCACAGCCCCACTACCCCTGTCTCTCGCATCCTCCCTGTCTACCCCGTTCTTCCCCTGTCTCCCCATCTCCCCCGTGTGGGTCTCTGTGTGGGTTTCTGGTCTCAGCGCTCTGGGGGACTCTATAGTGACACCCCCTCACACACACACACGCACACACCTGTGAGGACAAGCTCCTCATTCTCTAGACCATGGGAACCCGGGAGAACCTCCCTCTGACTCAAATTTTTTAACCCCAATTCCTTCGGCCCCACTTTCATTCTTTCTCTCCCTCATTCTCACTCTCTCTAGATGACAGGTACATGATAAACTGCCAAACCCAAGCTCCTCAGTGGCCTTGGTAACAAAGGGAGTGGGAGGAGAGAGAGGAGGAGGGAGAGAGAGACTGGCAGGTGGGGCGTGGGAGGCGACTCCCCTTCCCCCTACCCTCCTCCGCTCTCTCCCTCTGCCCTCCTCCCCCACTGCATCCTCCCTTCTCCCTCCTTCCCTCCTGTGTCTCCCCCCGCCGCGTCCTCTCCTTCCTTCCTCTCTCCCTCCTCTCTCCCTCCCTCATCCGCTCCAGGGAGGCCAGAGGAAACTGGAGCTGTTAAAAGCTTCTCTGGTTACAGAACCCTGAGACACCTTTCCCCAGGTGAGGCCCTCTGCTCAACCAATCAGGCACCTGGAAATACCCCCCACCACCACCACACACACCATGGCGACACTAATGTCATACTTATGGCATTGGAAGAGACCTTACCCGCTCTTTTCATCCCTCCACCACTCTTGATCTTCCTTTCCTTTTCATATTATTATGATTATTTTATTTATTTTATTTTGTTTAACTAGTCAAGTCAGTTAAGAACAAATTTTTACTTACAATGACGGCCGACCCAGGCCAAACCTGGATGACACTGGGCCAATTGTGTACCACCCTATGGGACTCCCAATCACGGCCGGTTGTGATACAGTCAGGATTCGAACCAGGGGCTGTAGTGACACCTCTTGCAATGAGATGCAAAGTACAAAAGTACAAATAAAACTGCAACTTAATTGAAAGCGTAATACTCTACTGTCCCTAGTGTTAGCACAAGATTCACCTGTTGAATGCTACTGAGTTCTGAGAGCAGCAGTGCTTCATTTGAACAGGATCCGGCATCTCTCCATTTTGGACTGTTTTGTTCCGGAATCTATTTGAACAGGATCCGGCATCTCTCCATTTTGGACTGTTTTGTTCCGGAATCTATTTGAACAGGATCCGGCATCCCTCCATTTTGGACTGTTTTGTTCCGGAATCTATTTGAACAGGATCCGGCATCTCTCCATTTTGGACAGTTTTGTTCCGGAATCTATTTGAACAGGATCCGGCATCTCTCCATTTTGGACTGTTTTGTTCCGGAATCTATTTGAACAGGATCCGGCATCTCTCCATTTTGGACTGTTTTGTTCCGGAATCTATTTGAACAGGATCCGGCATCTCTCCATTTTGGACAGTTTTGTTCCGGAATCTATTTGAACAGGATCCGGCATCCCTCCATTTTGGACTGTTTTGTTCCGGAATCTATTTGAACAGGATCCGGCATCTCTCCATTTTGGACAGTTTTGTTCCGGAATCTATTTGAACAGGATCCGGCATCTCTCCATTTTGGACTGTTTTGTTCCGGAATCTATTTGAACAGGATCCGGCATCTCTCCATTTTGGACTGTTTTGTTCCGGAATCTATTTGAACAGGATCCGGCATCTCTCCATTTTGGACTGTTTTGTTTCGGAATCTATTTGAACAGGATCCGGCATCCCTCCATTTTGGACTGTTTTGTTCCGGAATCTATTTGAACAGGATCCGGCATCTCTCCATTTTGGACTGTTTTGTTCCGGAATCTATTTGAACAGGATCCGGCATCTCTCCATTTTGGACTGTTTTGTTCCGGAATCTATTTGAACAGGATCCGGCATCTCTCCATTTTGGACTGTTTTGTTCCGGAATCTATTTGAACAGGATCCGGCATCTCTCCATTTTGGACTGTTTTGTTCCGGAATCTATTTGAACAGGATCCGGCATCTCTCCATTTTGGACTGTTTTGTTCCGGAATCTATTTGAACAGGATCCGGCATCTCTCCATTTTGGACTGTTTTGTTCCGGAATCTATTTGAACAGGATCCGGCATCTCTCCATTTTGGACTGTTTTGTTCCGGAATCTATTTGAACAGGATGCGGCACCCCTCCATTTTGGACTGTTTTGTTCCGGAATCTATTTGAACAGGATCCGGCACCCCTCCATTTTGGACTGTTTTGTTTCGGAATCTATTTGAACAGGATCCGGCACCCCTCCATTTTGGACTGTTTTGTTTCGGAATCTATTTGGCCGGATCCGGTACTTCTCGAGGCATGAAAAATTGTTTTTACTTTTTGCAATGTAAAATACTTATAAAAGCGATAATAATAATTCTCTCCTTAATTCTCCTGCACCCACAAAAAAACCTTATGTCAAAAAGTAGATTTTCAGCTTGACCCCATGGCTCCTGCTGAGAAGGGGAGACTATGCAGTAGGCTACCAAAATATTTGATAAACTTCCAAATACTGTTTTACAAGAAAGAGAGAGAGAGGAGAGAGAGAGAGGCTTTTGGCACTAGCACATCACCAGCGAGTGAACATTGGGTGAGTCAGTAAAACCGGAAAGCATTTTTTGCTGTTATATATATTTATTAATTTATTTTCAATCTTTTTTCAATTTTTTTATTAAATATACGTTCCGGTAACCGGCCTCACCCAATGTGACACGGATCCGCTATTTTTTTTAGACCTTGTAGCCAGAACCTCCATCAGCAGCTAGCCAGCTAATTAGCTACTAGCTATTTAGCCATTGTTAGCCACTGCTTGTGACCTTTCCTGCGCAGACATCAGCCATGTTTTTTTTGGCCTGGATAATACTTCCCAGCATTGGACTGTTTTCTCCACTACAAAGCTGGATTCCTGCCGTAAACCCTGGACCATTACTCTTGATCATCACAGCTAGCGAGCTGTCACCGAGTGTTAGAGTGTGTAGTCTTGGAGTGATTATCTTAATTTACCGAGGTTAGCTAGCCAGCTATTTGTCGTCCTTAACGTAGGAGACTCTGCTAGCTAGCCAACAGCTAACAGCTAACAGCTAGCCAACGTCTACTGAATAGAACTCAACAACCCGGTCGCATTCACAGGTAGTATCACATTTTCATTTCATTTCATTTCATTTAATTTCATTACAGTACAACGGTTTGATTTGTTTGATCGTAGCTAGCTACATAGCCGTCTTTGTATCAAAGATAATTGTGTAGTCTAGAGCGATTTTCTAGGTTAGCTAGCCAGCTACTGTCGTTCTTTTAACGCAACGTAACGTAAACAACACTGCTAGCTAGCCAGCTAGCCCCCGAATAGCAGCACAGTAGAAACTATTACACTCAACGGAACGACTTGATTAGTGTAGTGTCAACAACGCAGCTACTGCCAGCTAGCCTACTTCAGCAGTACTGTATCATTTTAATCATTTTAGTCAATAAGATTCTTGCTACGTAAGCTTAACTTTCTGAACATTCGAGACGTGTAGTCCACTTGTCATTCCAATCTCCTTTGCATTAGCGTAGCCTCTTCTGTAGCCTGTCAACTATGTGTCTGTCTATCCCTGTTCTCTCCTCTCTGCACAGACCATACAAACGCTCCACACCGCGTGGCCGCGGCCACCTAATCTGGTGGTCCCAGCGCGCACGACCCACGTGGAGTTCCAGGTCTCCGGTAGCCTCTGGAACTGCCGATCTGCGGCCAACAAGGCAGAGTTCATCTCAGCCTATGCCTCCCTCCAGTCCCTCGACTTCTTGGCACTGACGGAAACATGGATCACCACAGACAACACTGCTACTCCTACTGCTCTCTCTTCGTCCGCCCACGTGTTCTCGCACACCCGAGAGCTTCTGGTCAGCGGGGTGGTGGCACCGGGATCCTCATCTCTCCCAAGTGGTCATTCTCTCTTTCTCCCCTCACCCATCTGTCTATCGCCTCCTTTGAATTCCATGCTGTCACAGTTACCAGCCCTTTCAAGCTTAACATCCTTATCATTTATCGCCCTCCAGGTTCCTCGGAGAGTTCATCAATGAGCTTGATACCTTGATAAGCTCCTTTCCTGAGGACGGCTCACCTCTCACAGTGCTGGGCGACTTTAACCTCCCCACGTCTACCTTTGACTCATTCCTCTCTGCCTCCTTCTTTCCACTCCTCTCCTCTTTTGACCTCACCCTCTCACCTTCCCCCCTACTCACAAGGCAGGCAATACGCTCGACCTCATCTTTACTAGATGCTGTTCTTCCACTAACCTCATTGCAACTCCCCTCCAAGTCTCCGACCACTACCTTGTATCCTTTTCCCTCTCGCTCTCATCTAACACCCACACTGCCCCTACTCGGATGGTATCGCGCCGTCCCAACCTTCGCTCTCTCTCCCCCGCTACTCTCTCCTCTTCCATCCTATCATCTCTTCCCTCTGCTCATACCTTCTCCAACCTATCTCCTGATTCTGCCTCCTCAACCCTCCTCTCCTCCCTTTCTGCATCCTTTGACTCTCTATGTCCCCTATCCTCCAGGCCGGCGCGGTCCTCCCCTCCCGCCCCGTGGCTCGACGACTCATTGCGAGCTCACAGAACAGGGCTCCGGGCAGCTGAGCGGAAATGGAGGAAAACTCGCCTCCCTGCGGACCTGGCATCCTTTCACTCCCTCCTCTCTACATTTTCCTCCTCTGTCTCTGCTGCTAAAGCCATTTTCTACCACTCTGAATTCCAAGCATCTGCCTCTAACCCTAGGAAGCTCTTTGCCACCTTCTCCTCACTCCTGAATCCTCCTTCCCCCCCCCCCTCCTCCCTCTCTGCAGATGACTTCGTCAACCATTTTGAAAAGAAGGTCGACGACATCCGATCCTCGTTTGCTAAGTCAAACGGCACCGCTGGTTCTGCTCACACTGCCCTACCCTGTGCTCTGACCTCTTTCTCCCCTCTCTCTCCAGATGAAATCTCGCGTCTTGTGACGGCCGGCCGCCCAGCAACCTGCCCGCTTGACCCTATCCCCTCCTCTCTTCTCCAGACCATTTCCGGAGACCTTCTCCCTTACCTCACCTCCCTCATCAACTCATCCCTGACCGCTGGCTACGTCCCTTCCGTCCTCAAGAGAGCGAGAGTTGCACCCCTTCTGAAAAAACCTACACTCAATCCCTCCGATGTCAACAACTACAGACCAGTATCCCTTCTTTCTTTTCTCTCCAAAACTCTTGAACGTGCCGTCCTTGGCCAGCTCTCCCGCTATCTCTCTCTGAATGACCTTCTTGATCCAAATCAGTCAGGTTTCAAGACTAGTCATTCAACTGAGACTGCTCTTCTCTGTATCACGGAGGCGCTCCGCACCGCTAAAGCTAACTCTCTCTCCTCTGCTCTCATCCTTCTAGACCTATCGGCTGCCTTCGATACTGTGAACCATCAGATCCTCCTCTCCACCCTCTCCGAGCTGGGCATCTCCGGCGCGGCCCACGCTTGGATTGCGTCCTACCTGACAGGTCGCTCCTACCAGGTGGCGTGGCGAGAATCTGTCTCCTCACCACACGCTCTCACCACTGGTGTCCCCCAGGGCTCTGTTCTAGGCCCTCTCCTATTCTCGCTATACACCAAGTCACTTGGCTCTGTCATAACCTCACATGGTCTCTCCTATCATTGCTATGCAGACGACACACAATTAATCTTCTCCTTTCCCCCTTCTGATGACCAGGTGGCGAATCGCATCTCTGCATGTCTGGCAGACATATCAGTGTGGATGATCACCACCTCAAGCTGAACCTCGGCAAGACGGAGCTGCTCTTCCTCCCGGGGAAGGACTGCCCGTTCCATGATCTCGCCATCACGGTTGACAACTCCATTGTGTCCTCCTCCCAGAGCGCTAAGAACCTTGGCGTGATCCTGGACAACACCCTGTCATTCTCAACTAACATCAAGGCGGTGGCCCGTTCCTGTAGGTTCATGCTCTACAACATCCGCAGAGTACGACCCTGCCTCACACAGGAAGCGGCGCAGGTCCTAATCCAGGCACTTGTCATCTCCCGTCTGGACTACTGCAACTCGCTGTTGGCTGGGCTCCCTGCCTGTGCCATTAAACCCCTACAACTCATCCAGAACGCCGCAGCCCGTCTGGTGTTCAACCTTCCCAAGTTCTCTCACGTCACCCCGCTCCTCCGCTCTCTCCACTGGCTTCCAGTTGAAGCTTGCATCTGCTACAAGACCATGGTGCTTGCCTACGGAGCTGTGAGGGGAACGGCACCTCAGTACCTCCAGGCTCTGATCAGGCCCTACACCCAAACAAGGGCACTGCGTTCATCCACCTCTGGCCTGCTCGCCTCCCTACCACTGAGGAAGTACAGTTCCCGCTCAGCCCAGTCAAAACTGTTCGCTGCTCTGGCCCCCCAATGGTGGAACAAACTCCCTCACGACGCCAGGACAGCGGAGTCAATCACCACCTTCCGGAGACACCTGAAACCCCACCTCTTTAAGGAATACCTAGGATAGGATAAGTAATCCTTCTCACCCCCCTTTAAGATTTAGATGCACTATTGTAAAGTGACTATTCTACTGGATGTCATAAGGTGAATGCACCAATTTGTAAGTCGCTCTGGATAAGAGCGTCTGCTAAATGACTTAAACGTAAATGTAAATGAGTGACCCAGCCCCGAAACTAGCCCTGAGCCAGGCCAATGTGTGATCCGACTCTGTGATCACCTGGCTACTCAGCTGATGCCTTCCGGACTCTACCCCAACACGGCTAGAATCCACCACTCCGCCGGATCCTTGCCGTAAGCTGTGCATCGAATCATCGCTGCTACCAAGTGGCTATATGGGCTAATGCCCCAGCCCCGAAGCTAGTACCACTTAGCCGGAGCCAGGCGCATCTCCTGGCTAGCAAAATAAATGACTACAACTACAATTACCTCTTTCGTCATCTGGTCTGGACCCTTTGTTAACGCGGCGCCCTGCCATACCACCACAACTGGTCCGCCGGCTTAACTCCATCGCTGTGCCCTCAACCGGCATTCGCCGGACTTCAGAGCAGATGCTTCTACTTACCCCAGCCTTACCCCGGCTAACTTTAAATGCTGTGTCTCCCGCGTGCTAGCATAGTAACGACTACCCCGCGGGTTCCCTGTTCCATCTATTGCTGTTCACTGGACCCTATGATCACTTGGCTACATAGCTGATGCCTGCTGGACTGTTCATTAATCACGGTACTCCATTTTGTTTATTTTTTGTTTATCTGCCGGCCCAAGCTCAGGCCCTGTGTGCAGTTAACCAACCCTCTGCCCATTCATCGCCATTTTACCTGTTGTTGTTGTCTAAGCTGATTAGCTGTTGTTGTCTTACTGGTTGCTGCCTTAGCTAGCTCTCCCAATCAACACCTGTGATTGCCTTATGCCTCGCTTTATGTCTCTCTCAAAAGTACATGTCTCTCTCAAATGTACCTCGCTTTATGTCTCTCCCTGTCTGTACATTATGCCCTGAATCTATTCCACCACACCCAGAAATCTGCTCCTTTTATTCTCTGTCCCCAACGCACTAGACGACCAGTTTTGATAGCCTTTAGCCGTACCCTCAACCTACTCCTCCTCTGTTCCTCGGGTGATGTGGAGGTTAACCCAGGCCCTGATTGTACCCAAGCACTCTCATTTGTTGACCTCTGTAACCTCTGAAAAAGCCTTGGTTGCATGCATGTTAACATGTTTTACTCACTGCTTTAGCACACTCCACCAACCCTGATGTCCTTGTCATGTCTGAATCCTGGCTAAGGAAGGCCACCAAAAATTCTGAGATTTCCATACCCAACTACAAAATTTTCCATCAAGATAGAACTGCCAAAGGGGGAGGAGTTGCAATCTACTGCAGAGATAGCCTGCAAATTTCTGTCATACTTTCCAGGTCTATGCCCAAACAGTTCAAGCTCTCAATTTTAGAAGTTAATCTCTCCAGAAATAAGTCTCTCACTGTTGCTGCCTGTGATAGACCCCCCTCAGCTCTCAGCTCTGCCTTCCACACATGCTCATTGTGCTGGTATGCTCTCAGGTAAGGTTATTTTCTTCAGTTACTAAGAAGTAAGCATTGAAAATGTTTAGCTAATAGCAATATAAATTACACCATGTTTACGATGTATGTAACGTTAGCTTACTACCAGCGAAACAATTCTCGCAAGGTTAGCTAGCTAGCTAATGTTAACGTTTCTAACTAGCTTGATGCGATGACAATGGCCAAAAATCAGCCGCATTTGGCAGTTAAATCTATGATGGAGAAATGTGCATTATTGTAACAACAGTTTTTTGATAAGATGATTTGTTTGCACATTTGTTGGAGCATATGTGACCAATGGTTAGCTATCTCGTTTGGTTGTGTGTTACTAGCTAACGTGACCTAGACTAGCTAGCTAACTTGTAATGATTTATTTCTTCTTCTTTTTCGTGCTAACTTTAGCTAGTAAGTAGCTAGCTAACATAAGCTAGCGTGCGCTATCTAGATGACTTTCTAAATTAGGCTAACGTTAGCTAATTTGTTGTTCTAGTTCCTAATTCTACGGTTCTGCCCACAGAGATCCTGTTATTGCTAGTGTTAGTGTTCTAGTTCCTAATTCTACGGTTCTGCCCACAGAGATCCTGTTATTGCTAGTGTTAGTGTTCTTGTTCCTAATTCTACGGTTTTGCCTATCTGCAGCAATCAGGAAGTACCTACAATGTTGATTGCAATTCTGCAATTTGTCAACTAACAATTGGAGAATCATTGCTACTGCTTTTGTACTGTTTAATAAGAACTGTTTTGAAAACTGTTGTTTACAGTGTACTCTACTGCTCTATGCCACTACTCAAATGCAATGATATACATGCAATGCTTTATTAATATGTTTTTTTTCTTGCTAATTCATTCCAGTACCTCAAAACTCCCCATGTCGCGCTCACTTTTTGTTCCGGAACCTCCTGATTTCCATATTAAGCACTGGACAGCAGTAAAGACCGGTCTGAGTTTAGACAGCAGTAAAGGCTGGACTGAGTTTAGACAGCAGTAAAGGATGGTCTGAGTTTAGACAGCAGTAAAGGCTGGACTGAGTTTAGACAGCAGTAAAGGATGGTCTGAGTTTAGACAGCAGTAAAGGATGGTCTGAGTTTAGACAGCAGTAAAGGCTGGACTGAGTTTAGACAGCAGTAAAGGCTGGACTGAGTTTAGACAGCAGTAAAGGATGGTCTGAGTTTAGACAGCAGTAAAGACCGGTCTGAGTTTAGACAGCAGTAAAGACCGGTCTGAGTTTAGACAGCAGTAAAGGCCGGTCTGAGTTTAGACAGCAGTAAAGGCCTGTCTGAGTTGAGACAGCAGTAAAGGCCGGTCTGAGTTTAGACAGCAGTAAAGGCCGGTCTGAGTTTAGACAGCAGTAAAGGCCGGTCTGAGTTTAGACAGCAGTAAAGGCCGGTCTGAGTTTAGACAGCAGTAAAGGCTGGTCTGAGTTTAGACAGCAGTAAAGGCTGGACTGAGTTTAGACAGCATTAAAGGCTGGACCGAGTTTAGACAGCAGTAAAGGCTGGTCTGAGTTTAGACAGCAGTAAAGGCCAGTCTGAGTTTAGACAGCAGTAAAGGCTGGACTGAGTTTAGACAGCAGTAAAGGCTGGTCTGAGTTTAGACAGCAGTAAAGGCCAGTCTGAGTTTAGACAGCAGTAAAGACTGGACTGAGTTTAGACAGCAGTAAAGAATGGACTGAGTTTAGACAGCAGTAAAGGCTGGTCTGAGTTTATACAGCAGTAAAGGCCGGTCTGAGTTTAGACAGCAGTAAAGTGTGGTCTGAGTTTAGACAGCAGTAAAGGCTGCACAGCATCTCTAGATTTAATAGGGGATTAGAACACACTTTGACTGAACTTTCAGATTGTTTTTAGAGAGTAGGGAGAGAGAGAAGAGAAGGAGCGAGGGAGGGAGGGAGGGAGGGAGGGAGAGAAGAGAAGGAGCGAGGGAGGGAGGGAGGGAGGGAGAGAGAGAGAGAAGAGAAGGAGCGAGGGAGCGAGGGAAGAGAAGGAGGGAGGGAGGGAGGGAGGGAGGGAGTAAACATAAATCATGTTAACAGGAAGTATTTCTTCCCAGGCCAGATGAGATTAGTGAGCAGACTCAGTCCTGATTAATTTAACAAGAGTCACACTTTTGGCAGGCTGTCCTCAGGATCCACACCTCACCCCTTCATCACTCCATCTCTCCATCCTCTCATTTATCCATATCTCCTCCCCGCCACATTACAGCATGGAACCCTTATTTCACACACACACACACACACACACACACACACACACACACACACACACACACACACACACACACACACACACACACACACACACACACACACACACACACACACACACACACACACACACACACACACACACTGTGTATTTCTAGTGTATGTGTTAGTATCGTTGTCATGGCAGCAGTCATTTGGAGTGTTAGGTGAACTCCTTGACATGGAGTAATGATTTAAGAAGTGGAGAGAGTGAATGTGTTCACACATCTCTCATAAAGGGAACCACTTCAGCATCATATAATATCTAACATAATCAACATTAGGCTAGCTCTGTCTATGGTTACAGCATTAGGCTAGCTCTGTCCCAGTATGGTTCTATGGTTACAGCATTAGGCTAGCTCTGTCTATGGTTACAGCATTAGGCTAGCTCTGTCTATGGTTACATCATTAGGCTAGCTCTGTCCCAGTATGGTTCTATGGTTACAGCATTAGGCTAGCTCTGTCTATGGTTACATCATTAGGATAGCTCTGTCCCAGTATGGTTCTATGGTTACAGCATTAGGCTAGCTCTGTCCCAGTATAGTTCTATGGTTACAGCATTAGGCTAGCTCTGTCTATGGTTACAACATTAGGCTAGCTCTGTCTATGGTTACATCATTAGGCTAGCTCTGTCCCAGTATGGTTCTATGGTTACAGCATTAGGCTAACTCTATCTATGGTTACATCATTAGGCTAGCTCTATGGTTACATAATTAGGCTAGCTCTGTCTATGTGTAACGGATGTGAAATGGCTAGCTAGTTAGCGGTGGTGCGCGCTACTAGCATTTCAATCGGTGACGTCACTTGCTCTGAGACCTTGTTGATGTGTGCAGAGCGTCCCTGGTTCGTGCCCATTTCGGGGCGAGGGGACAGATGTCAAGTCTATACTGTTACATATGGTTACAACATTGGGCTAGCTCTGTCTATGGTTACAGAATTAGGCTAGCTCTCTCTACGGTTACATCTTTAGACTAGCTCCTACAGTATGGTTTTATGATTACATCAGTAGGCTAGCTCTGTCTACAGTTACATCATTAAGCTAGCTCTGTCTGTGTTTACATAATTAGGATAGATCTGTGTTGTTACAGGCTAACTCTGTCTATGGTTACAGCATTAGGCTAGCTCCCATAGTATGTTTCGATGGTTACATCATTAGGCTAGCTCTGTATATGGTTACGTCATTATACTAGCTTTGTATATGGTTACATCATTAGGCTAGCTCTGTCTATAGTTACAGGAGTAGGCTAGCTTTCCCAGTATGGTTCTAAGGTTACAGCATTGGCTAGCTCTGTCTATGGTTAAATAATTTGGCTAGCTTCTGAATCAATTTGACTTGGCACCTAAAACCCTAACAAACTTTTACAGATGCACAATTGAGAGCATGCTGTCGGGCTGTATCACCGCCAGGTACGTTAACCGCACCGCCAGCAACCGCTCTCCAGAGGGTGGTGCGGTTTGCCCAACGCATCACCGGGGACAAACTACATGCCCTCCAGGACCCCTACAGCTCCCTAGTATAGGTCAATGGTTACAGCATTAGGCTATCTCTGTCTACGGTTACAGCATTAGGCTAGCTCTATCTACGGTTACATCATTATGCTAGCTATGTATATGGTTACAACATTAGGCTAGCTCTATCTATGGTTACAACATTAGGCTAGCTCTGTATATGGTTACAGGAGTAAGCTAGCTTTCCCAATATGGTTATAAGGTTACAGCATTAGGCTAGCTCTGTCTATGGTTAAATCATTAGGCTAGCTCGGTCTATGGTTAAATCATTAGGCTAGCTCTGTCTATGGTTAAATTATTAGGCTAGCTCTGTCCCAGTATGGTTCTATGGTTACATCATTTGTCTAGCTCTGTCTATGGTTACAACATTAGGCTAGCTCTGTCCCAGTATGGTTCTATGGTTACATCATTTGTCTAGCTCTGTCTATGGTTACAACATTAGGCTAGCTCTGTCCCAGTATGGTTCTATGGTTGCAGCATTAGGCTAGCTCTATCTATGGTTACATCATTAGGCTACCCCTGCCCCAGTATGGTTCTATGGTTACATCATTAGGCTGGCTCTGTCCCAGTATGGTTCTATGGTTACATCATTAGACTAGCTCTGTCCCAGTATGGTTCTATGGTTACATCATGAGGCTAGCTCTGTCCCAGTATGGTTCTATGGTTACATCATGAGGCTAGCTCTGTCCCAGTATGGTTCTATGGTTACATCATTAGACTAGCTCTGTCCCAGTATGGTTCTATGGTTACATCATGAGGCTAGCTCTGTCCCAGTATGGTTCTATGGTTACATCATTAGGCTAGCTCTGTCCCAGTATGGTTCTATGGTTACATCATTAGGCTAGCTCTGTCCCAGTATGGTTCTATGGTTACATCATTAGGCTAGCTCTGTCCCAGTATGGTTCTATGGTTACATCATTAGGCTAGCTCTGTCCCAGTATGGTTCTATGGTTACATCATTAGGCTAGCTCTGTCCCAGTATGGTTCTATGGTTACATCATTAGGCTAGCTCTGTCCCAGTATGGTTCTATGGTTACATCATTAGGCTAGCTCTGTCCCAGTATGGTTCTATGGTTACATCATTAGGCTAGCTCTGTCCCAGTATGGTTCTATGGTTACATCATTAACCCAGCCCTGTCCCAGTATGGTTCTATGGTTACATCATTAGGCTAGCTCTGTCCCAGTATGGTTCTATGGTTACAGCATTAGGCTAGCTCTGTCCCAGTATGGTTCTATGGTTACATCATTAGGCTAGCTCTGTCCCAGTATGGTTCTATGGTTACATCATTAGACGAGCTCTGTCCCAGTATGGTTCTATGGTTACATCATTAGGCTAGCTCTGTCCCAGTATGGTTCTATGGTTACAGCATTAGGCTAGCTCTGTCCCAGTATGGTTCTATGGTTACAGCATTAGGCTAGCTCTGTCCCAGTATGGTTCTATGGTTACATCATTAGACGAGCTCTGTCCCAGTATGGTTCTATGGTTACATCATTAGGCTAGCTCTGTCCCAGTATGGTTCTATGGTTACATCATTAGGCTAGCTCTGTCCCAGTATGGTTCTATGGATACATCATTAGGCTAGCTCTGTCCCAGTATGGTTCTATGGTTACATCATTAGACGAGCTCTGTCCCAGTATGGTTCTATGGTTACATCATTAGGCTAGCTCTGTCCCAGTATGGTTCTATGGTTACATCATTAGGCTAGCTCTGTCCCAGTATGGTTCTATGGTTACATCATTAGGCTAGCTCTGTCCCAGTATGGTTCTATGGTTACATCATTAGGCTAGCTCTGTCCCAGTATGGTTCTATGGTTACATCATTAGACTAGCTCTGTCCCAGTATGGTTCTATGGTTACATCATTAGTCTCTGTCCCAGTATGGTTCTATGGTTACATCATTAGGCTAGCTCTGTCCCAGTATGGTTCTATGGTTACATCATTAGGCTAGCTCTGTCCCAGTATGGTTCTATGGTTACATCATTAGGCTAGCTCTGTCCCAGTATGGTTCTATGGTTACATCATTAGGCTAGCTCTGTCCCAGTATGGTTCTATGGTTACATCATTAGGCTAGCCCTGTCCCAGTATGGTTCTATGGTTACATCATTAGGCTAGCTCTGTCCCAGTATGGTTCTATGGTTACATCATTAGGCTAGCTCTGTCCCAGTATGGTTCTATGGTTACATCATTAGGCTAGCTCTGTCCCAGTTGGTTCTATGGTTACATCATTAGGCATCTGTCCCAGTATGGTTCTTCTATTAGGCTAGCATCATTAGGCTAGCTCTGTCCCAGTATGGTTCTATGGTTACAGTTAGGCTAGCTCTGTCCCAGTCTATGGTTACATCATTAGGCTAGCTCTGTCCCAGTATGGTTCTATGGTTACATCATTAGGCTAGCTCCCCAGTATGGTTCTATGGTTACATCATTAGGCTAGCTCTGTCCCAGTATGGTTCTATGGTTACATCATTAGGCTAGCTCTGTCCCAGTATGGTTCTATGGTTACATCATTAGGCTAGCCCTGTCCCAGTATGGTTCTATGGTTACATCATTAGGCTAGCTCTGTCCCAGTATGGTTCTATGGTTACATCATTAGGCTAGCTCTGTCCCAGTATGGTTCTATGGTTACATCATTAGGCTAGCTCTGTCCCAGTATGGTTCTATGGTTACATCATTAGGCTAGCTCTGTCCCAGTATGGTTCTATGGTTACATCATTAGGCTAGCTCTGTCCCAGTCATCATTAGGCTAGCTCTGTCCCAGTATGGTTCTATGGTTACATCATTAGGCTAGCTCTGTCCCAGTATGGTTCTATGGTTACATCATTAGGCTAGCTCTGTCCCAGTATGGTTCTATGGTTACATCATGAGGCTAGCTCTGTCCCAGTATGGTTCTATGGTTACATCATTAGGCTAGCTCTGTCCCAGTATGGTTCTATGGTTACATCATTAGGCTAGCTCTGTCCCAGTATGGTTCTATGGTTACATCATTAGGCTAGCTCTGTCCCAGTATGGTTCTATGGTTACATCATTAGGCTAGCTCTGTCCCAGTATGGTTCTATGGTTACATCATTAGGCTAGCTCTGTCCCAGTATGGTTCTATGGTTACATCATTAGGCTAGCTCTGTCCCAGTATGGTTCTATGGTTACATCATTAGGCTAGCTCTGTCCCAGTATGGTTCTATGGTTACATCATTAGGCTAGCTCTGTCCCAGTATGGTTCTATGGTTACATCATTAGGCTAGCTCTGTCCCAGTATGGTTCTATGGTTACATCATTAGGCTAGCTCTGTCCCAGTATGGTTCTATGGTTACATCATTAACTAGCCCTGTCCCAGTATGGTTCTATGGTTACATCATTAGGCCCAGCTCTGTCCCAGTATGGTTCTATGGTTACAGCATTAGGCTAGCTCTGTCCCAGTATGGTTCTATGGTTACATCATTAGGCTAGCTCTGTCCCAGTATGGTTCTATGGTTACATCATTAGGCTAGCTCTGTCCCAGTATGGTTCTATGGTTACATCATTAGGCTAGCTCTGTCCCAGTATGGTTCTATGGTTACATCATTAGGCTAGCTCTGTCCCAGTATGGTTCTATGGTTACAGCATTAGGCTAGCTCTGTCCCAGTATGGTTCTATGGTTACAGCATTAGGCTAGCTCTGTCCCAGTATGGTTCTATGGTTACATCATTAGGCTAGCTCTGTCCCAGTATGGTTC
>NC_068421.1:11953439-12078439 GCF_023373465.1 Oncorhynchus keta | reverse complement strand
CTGTGTGTAGAGTAGAGGTGATCTAGAGTTTTGTATGCGTCTCTGTGTGTAGAGTAGAGGTGATCTAGAGTTTTGTATGTGTCTCTTTGTGTAGAGTAGAGGTGATCTAGAGTTTTGTAGCGTCTCTGTGTGTAGAGTAGAGGTGATCTAGAGTTTTGTATGCGTCTCTGTGTGTAGAGTAGAGGTGATCTAGAGTTTTGTAGCGTCTCTGTGTGTAGAGTAGAGGTGATCTAGAGTTTTGTAGCGTCTCTGTGTGTAGAGTAGAGGTGATCTAGAGTTTTGTAGCGTCTCTGTGTGTAGAGTAGAGGTGATCTAGAGTTTTGTATGCGTCTCTGTGTGTAGAGTAGAGGTGATCTAGAGTTTTGTAGCGTCTCTGTGTGTAGAGTAGAGGTGATCTAGAGTTTTGTATGCATCTCTGTGTGTAGAGTAGAGGTGATCTAGAGTTTTGTAGCGTCTCTGTGTGTAGAGTAGAGGTGATCTAGAGTTTTGTAGCGTCTCTGTGTGTAGAGTAGAGTTGATCTAGAGTTTTGTATGCGTCTCTGTGTGTAGAGTAGAGGTGATCTAGAGTTGTGTATGCGTCTCTGTGTGTAGGGTAGAGGTGATCTAGAGTTTTGTATGCGTCTCTGTGTGTAGAGTAGAGGTGATCTAGAGTTTTGTAGCGTCTCTGTGTGTAGAGTAGAGGTGATCTAGAGTTTTGTAGCGTCTCTGTGTGTAGAGTAGAGGTGATCTAGAGTTTTGTAGCGTCTCTGTGTGTAGAGTAGAGGTGATCTAGAGTTTTGTATGCGTCTCTGTGTGTAGAGTAGAGGTGATCTAGAGTTCTGTAGCATCTCTGTGTGTAGAGTAGAGGTGCTCTAGAGTTTTGTATGCGTCTCTGTGTGTAGAGTAGAGGTGATCTAGAGTTGTGTATGCGTCTCTGTGTGTAGGGTAGAGGTGATCTAGAGTTTTGTAGCGTCTCTGTGTGTAGGGTAGAGGTGATCTAGAGTTTTGTATGCGTCTCTGTGTGTAGGGTAGAGGTGATCTAGAGTTGTGTATGCGTCTCTGTGTGTAGAGTAGAGGTGATCTAGAGTTTTGTATGCGTCTCTGTGTGTAGAGTAGAGGTGATCTAGAGTTTTGTATGCGTCTCTGTGTGTAGAGTAGAGGTGATCTAGAGTTTTGTATGCGTCTCTGTGTGTAGAGTAGAGGTGATCTAGAGTTGTGTATGCGTCTCTGTGTGTAGAGTAGAGGTGATCTAGAGTTTTGTAGCGTCTCTGTGTGTAGAGTAGAGGTGATCTAGAGTTTTGTAGCGTCTTTGTGTGTAGAGTAGAGGTGATCTAGAGTTTTGTAGCGTCTCTGTGTGTAGAGTAGAGGTGATCTAGAGTTTTGTAGCGTCCTTGTGTGTAGAGTAGAGGTGATCTAGAGTTTTGTAGCGTCTTTGTGTGTAGAGTAGAGGTGATCTAGAGTTTTGTAGCGTCTTTGTGTGTAGAGTAGAGGTGATCTAGAGTTTTGTATGCGTCTCTGTGTGTAGAGTAGAGGTGATCTAGAGTTTTGTAGCGTCTTTGTGTGTAGAGTAGAGGTGATCTAGAGTTTTGTAGCGTCTCTGTGTGTAGAGTAGAGGTGATCTAGAGTTTTGTAGTGTCTCTGTGTGTAGAGTAGAGGTGATCTAGAGTTTTGTAGCGTCTCTGTGTGTAGAGTAGAGGTGATCTAGAGTTTTGTAGCATCTCTGTGTGTAGAGTAGAGGTGATCTAGAGTTTTGTATGCGTCTCTGTGTGTAGAGTAGAGGTGATCTAGAGTTTTGTAGCGTCTCTGTGTGTAGAGTAGAGGTGATCTAGAGTTTTGTATGCGTCTCTGTGTGTAGAGTAGAGGTGATCTAGAGTTTTGTATGCGTCTCTGTGTGTAGAGTAGAGGTGATCTAGAGTTTTGTATGTGTCTCTTTGTGTAGAGTAGAGGTGATCTAGAGTTTTGTAGCGTCTCTGTGTGTAGAGTAGAGGTGATCTAGAGTTTTGTATGCGTCTCTGTGTGTAGAGTAGAGGTGATCTAGAGTTTTGTAGCGTCTCTGTGTGTAGAGTAGAGGTGATCTAGAGTTTTGTAGCGTCTCTGTGTGTAGAGTAGAGGTGATCTAGAGTTTTGTAGCGTCTCTGTGTGTAGAGTAGAGGTGATCTAGAGTTTTGTATGCGTCTCTGTGTGTAGAGTAGAGGTGATCTAGAGTTTTGTAGCGTCTCTGTGTGTAGAGTAGAGGTGATCTAGAGTTTTGTATGCATCTCTGTGTGTAGAGTAGAGGTGATCTAGAGTTTTGTAGCGTCTCTGTGTGTAGAGTAGAGGTGATCTAGAGTTTTGTAGCGTCTCTGTGTGTAGAGTAGAGTTGATCTAGAGTTTTGTATGCGTCTCTGTGTGTAGAGTAGAGGTGATCTAGAGTTGTGTATGCGTCTCTGTGTGTAGAGTAGAGGTGATCTAGAGTTTTGTAGCGTCTTTGTGTGTAGAGTAGAGGTGATCTAGAGTTTTGTAGCGTCTCTGTGTGTAGAGTAGAGGTGATCTAGAGTTTTGTAGTGTCTCTGTGTGTAGAGTAGAGGTGATCTAGAGTTTTGTAGCGTCTCTGTGTGTAGAGTAGAGGTGATCTAGAGTTTTGTAGCATCTCTGTGTGTAGAGTAGAGGTGATCTAGAGTTTTGTATGCGTCTCTGTGTGTAGAGTAGAGGTGATCTAGAGTTTTGTAGCGTCTCTGTGTGTAGAGTAGAGGTGATCTAGAGTTTTGTATGCGTCTCTGTGTGTAGAGTAGAGGTGATCTAGAGTTTTGTATGCGTCTCTGTGTGTAGAGTAGAGGTGATCTAGAGTTTTGTATGTGTCTCTTTGTGTAGAGTAGAGGTGATCTAGAGTTTTGTAGCGTCTCTGTGTGTAGAGTAGAGGTGATCTAGAGTTTTGTATGCGTCTCTGTGTGTAGAGTAGAGGTGATCTAGAGTTTTGTAGCGTCTCTGTGTGTAGAGTAGAGGTGATCTAGAGTTTTGTAGCGTCTCTGTGTGTAGAGTAGAGGTGATCTAGAGTTTTGTAGCGTCTCTGTGTGTAGAGTAGAGGTGATCTAGAGTTTTGTATGCGTCTCTGTGTGTAGAGTAGAGGTGATCTAGAGTTTTGTAGCGTCTCTGTGTGTAGAGTAGAGGTGATCTAGAGTTTTGTATGCATCTCTGTGTGTAGAGTAGAGGTGATCTAGAGTTTTGTAGCGTCTCTGTGTGTAGAGTAGAGGTGATCTAGAGTTTTGTAGCGTCTCTGTGTGTAGAGTAGAGTTGATCTAGAGTTTTGTATGCGTCTCTGTGTGTAGAGTAGAGGTGATCTAGAGTTGTGTATGCGTCTCTGTGTGTAGGGTAGAGGTGATCTAGAGTTTTGTATGCGTCTCTGTGTGTAGAGTAGAGGTGATCTAGAGTTTTGTAGCGTCTCTGTGTGTAGAGTAGAGGTGATCTAGAGTTTTGTAGCGTCTCTGTGTGTAGAGTAGAGGTGATCTAGAGTTTTGTAGCGTCTCTGTGTGTAGAGTAGAGGTGATCTAGAGTTTTGTATGCGTCTCTGTGTGTAGAGTAGAGGTGATCTAGAGTTTTGTAGCGTCTCTGTGTGTAGAGTAGAGGTGCTCTAGAGTTTTGTATGCGTCTCTGTGTGTAGAGTAGAGGTGATCTAGAGTTGTGTATGCGTCTCTGTGTGTAGGGTAGAGGTGATCTAGAGTTTTGTAGCGTCTCTGTGTGTAGGGTAGAGGTGATCTAGAGTTTTGTATGCGTCTCTGTGTGTAGGGTAGAGGTGATCTAGAGTTGTGTATGCGTCTCTGTGTGTAGAGTAGAGGTGATCTAGAGTTTTGTATGCGTCTCTGTGTGTAGAGTAGAGGTGATCTAGAGTTTTGTATGCGTCTCTGTGTGTAGAGTAGAGGTGATCTAGAGTTTTGTATGCGTCTCTGTGTGTAGAGTAGAGGTGATCTAGAATTTTGTATGCGTCTCTGTGTGTAGAGTAGAGGTGATCTAGAGTTTTGTATGCGTCTCTGTGTGTAGAGTAGAGGTGATCTAGAGTTTTGTATGCGTCTCTGTGTGTAGAGTAGAGGTGATCTAGAATTTTGTATGCGTCTCTGTGTGTAGGGTAGAGGTGATCTAGAGTTTTTCTCCTCTAGTTGCACAGGAGACATGCTGGTAGAAATGAGGAAAAACATAAGAGAGGGCGACAAAAGAAAGTGGAGAGTGATTGACTGGGTGAGAGAGGAAAAGAGTTACCAAAAGACAAAGAGAAGGAGTAGAGTTACACCTCAAAGAGTTCCACAAAAGAGAGAGAGAGAGAGAGAGAGAGAGAGAGAGAGAGAGAGAGAGAGAGAGAGAGAGAGAGAGAGAGAGAGAGAGAGAGAGAGAGAGAGATATAATATGACATTTGTAATGTCTTTACTGTTTTTAAACTTCTGTATGTGTAATGTTTACTGTTAATTTTTGTTGTTTTTCACTTTATATATTCACTTTGTATGTTGTCCACCTCACTTGCTTTGGCAATGTTAACACATGTTTCCCATGCCAATAAGCCCTTGAATTGAATTGAATTGAGAGAGAATAGGAGAGAGAGAGAATAGGCGAGAGAGAGAATAGGCGAGAGAGAATAGGCGAGAGAGAGAATAGGCGAGAGAGAGAGAATAGGAGAGAGAGAGAGAGAGTCCTGTACCCAGAGGACCTACACCGAGACTACAGCACCCCCACCCCGACCCCACCCCCCAACCCAATCCAACCCAACCAGGGGTCTCCTGAGTTCTTCTTAAAAATATAGAATTAAAGTTGGATAAATGTAGATTACTTTTATTTTTTCGGAAGGACTTATACAGGATACTAACCTCAACATTAAAAAGTTAAATCTAAATCACAAATACCTAAAACCGGGGCGGCAGGGTAGCCTAGTGGTTAGAGCGTTGGACTAGTAACTGAAAGGTTGCAAGTTCGAATCCCCGAGCTGACAAGGTACAAATCTGTCGTTCTGCCCCTGAAAACTGTTCCTAGGCCGTCATTGAAAATAAAAATGTAACTGACTTGCCTAGTAAAATAAAGGTAAAATACATTTTTTAAAAACAACCTGAATGGACTATTACTACCAACGACTACCATTAAAAAACGCCTAACAAACCAAAACCTGCAGAAGAAACACAGTGGAACCTGGAAATTCCCTCCAACATAAAACTGAGTGAGTAATATTCAGTCTGAAGCTACTTCTGAAGCCAACAAGTGAAAGAGAATGATTTCTAGATTATGTTGTTATATAAAGCTAAGAAAACAAGTGTAATAAGCTGCTAGAACAGAACAGACCTGGTGGCACCTTCAATTAGCACTGGTGTGAAGTCAGATGTGTGAAAACTCTTGAGCCCAACAATGGCAGGAGAGTTTCACAGCCCCCTCATCCCAAATGCAGAGGCCTTTAAAGCCTCAATTAGGCTGATCCCTGTCCAGAGGTCATTACAATACAGTACCCCATGGATATTCACAATAACACTGCAAGGAACAAGTACAAAACAGCTCATAAAGGACAATCCAGAGACACTATTTGCTGGTACAAAGAAGGGAACTTAAGTAACTTAATTGTCCACACAGACCATCCCCTGGCATGGTGCTATATTAACACAGACCATCCCCTGGCATGGTGCTATATTAACACAGACCATCCCCTGGCATGGTGCTATATTAACCAGACCATCCCCTGGCATGGTGCTATATTAACACAGACCATCCCCTGGCATGGTGCTATATTAACACAGACCATCCCCTGGCATGGTGCTATATTAACACAGACCATCCCCTGGCATGGTGCTATATTAACACAGACCATCCCCTGGCATGGTGCTATATTAACACAGACCATCCCCTGGCATGGTGCTATATTAACACAGACCATCCCCTGGCATGGTGCTATATTAACACAGACCATCCCCTGGCATGGTGCTATATTAACACAGACCATCCCCTGGCATGGTGCTATATTAACACAGACCATCCCCTGGCATGGTGCTATATTAACACAGACCATCCCCTGGCATGGTGCTATATTAACACAGACCATCCCCTGGCATGGTGCTATATTAACACAGACCATCCCCTGGCATGGTGCTATATTAACACAGACCATCCCCTGGCATGGTGCTATATTAACACAGACCATCCCCTGGCATGGTGCTATATTAACACAGACCAGACCATCCCCTGGCATGGTGCTATATTAACACAGACCATCCCCTGGCATGGTGCTATATTAACACAGACCATCCCCTGGCATGGTGCTATATTAACCAGACCATCCCCTGGCATCTGGCATGGTGCTATATTAACTATATTAACAGACCATCCCCTGGCATGGTGCTATATTAACACAGACCATCCCCTGGCATGGTGCTATATTAACACAGACCATCCCCTGGCATGGTGCTATATTAACACAGACCATCCCCTGGCATGGTGCTATATTAACACAGACCATCCCCTGGCATGGTGCTATATTAACACAGACCATCCCCTGGCATGGTGCTATATTAACACAGACCATCCCCTGGCATGGTGCTATATTAACACAGACCATCCCCTGGCATGGTGCTATATTAACACAGACCATCCCCTGGCATGGTGCTATATTAACACAGACCATCCCCTGGCATGGTGCTATATTAACACAGACCATCCCCTGGCATGGTGCATGACCATCCCCTGGTGCTATATTAACACAGACCATCCCCTGGCATGGTGCTATATTAACACAGACCATCCCCTGGCATGGTGCTATATTAACACAGACCATCCCCTGGCATGGTGCTATATTAACACAGACCATCCCCTGGCATGGTGCTATATTAAAACAGACCATCCCCTGGCATGGTGCTATATTAACCCATCCCCTGACTATATTAACATCCCCTGGCATGGTGCTATATTAACACAGACCATCCCCTGGCATGGTGCTATATTAACCAGACCATCCCCTGGCATGGTGCTATATTAACCAGACCATCCCCTGGCATGGTGCTATATTAACAGACCATCCCTGGCATGGTGCTATCCCATCCCCTGGCATGGTGCTATATTAACACAGACCATCCCCTGGCATGGTGCTATATTAACCAGACCATCCCCTGGCATGGTGCTATATTAACCAGACCATCCCTGGCATGGCATGGTGCTATATTTAACACAGACCATCCCCTGGCATGGTGCTATATTAACCAGACCATCCCCTGGCATGGTGCTATATTAACACAGACCATCCCCTGGCATGGTGCTATATTAACACAGACCATCCCCTGGCATGGTGCTATATTAACCAGACCATCCCCTGGCATGGTGCTATATTAACACAGACCATCCCCTGGCATGGTGCTATATTAACAGACAGACCATCCCCTGGCATGGTGCTATATTAACAGACCATCCCCTGGCATGGTGCTATATTAACCAGACCATCCCCTGGCATGGTGCTATATTAACCAGACCATCCCCTGGCATGGTGCTATATTAACACAGACCATCCCCTGGCATGGTGCTATATTAACAGACCATCCCCTGGCATGGTGCTATATTCCCCTGGCATGGTGCTACACAGACCATCCCCTGGCATGGTGCTATATTAACAGACCATCCCCTGGCATGGTGCTATATTAACACAGACCATCCCCTGGCATGGTGCTATATTAACACAGACCATCCCCTGGCATGGTGCTATATTAACACAGACCATCCCCTGGCATGGTGCTATATTAACACAGACCATCCCCTGGCATGGTGCTATATTAACACAGACCATCCCCTGGCATGGTGCTATATTAACACAGACCATCCCCTGGCATGGTGCTATATTAACACAGACCATCCCCTGGCATGGTGCTATATTAACCAGACCATCCCCTGGCATGGACCATCCCCTGCTATATTAACACAGACCATCCCCTGGCATGACCATCCCCTGTGCTATATTAACACAGACCATCCCCTGGCATGGTGCTATATTAACACAGACCATCCCCTGGCATGGTGCTATATTAACACAGACCATCCCCTGGCATGGTGCTATATTAACCATCCCCTGGCAGACCATCCCCTGGCATGGTGCTATATTAACACAGACCATCCCCTGGCATGGTGCTATATTAACCAGACCATCCCCTGGCATGGTGCTATATCCCCTAACATGGTGCTACAGACCATCCCCTGGCATGGTGCTATATTAACACAGACCATCCCCTGGCATGGTGCTATATTAACACAGACCATCCCCTGGCATGGTGCTATATTAACCAGACCATCCCCTGGCATGGTGCTATATTAACACAGACCATCCCCTGGCATGGTGCTATATTAACACAGACCATCCCCTGGCATGGTGCTATATTAACACAGACCATCCCCTGGCATGGTGCTATATTAACCAGACCATCCCCTGGCATGGTGCTATATTAACACAGACCATCCCCTGGCATGGTGCTATATTAACACAGACCATCCCCTGGCATGGTGCTATATTAACACAGACCATCCCCTGGCATGGTGCTATATTAACACAGACCATCCCCTGGCATGGTGCTATATTAACACAGACCATCCCCTGGCATGGTGCTATATTAACACAGACCATCCCCTGGCATGGTGCTATATTAACCAGACCATCCCCTGGCATGGTGCTATATTAACACAGACCATCCCCTGGCATGGTGCTATATTAACCAGACCATCCCCTGGCATGGTGCTATATTAACACAGACCATCCCCTGGCATGGTGCTATATTAACACAGACCATCCCCTGGCATGGTGCTATATTAACCAGACCATCCCCTGGCATGGTGCTATATTAACCAGACCATCCCCTGGCATGGTGCTATATTAACCAGACCATCCCCTGGGTGCTATATTAACATGGCATGGTGCTATATTAACACAGACCATCCCCTGGCATGGTGCTATATTAACCAGACCATCCCCTGGCATGGTGCTATATTAACACAGACCATCCCCTGGCATGGTGCTATATTAACCAGACCATCCCCTGGCATGGTGCTATATTAACACAGACCATCCCCTGGCATGGTGCTATATTAACACAGACCATCCCCTGGCATGGTGCTATATTAACACAGACCATCCCCTGGCATGGTGCTATATTAACCAGACCATCCCCTGGCATGGTGCTATATTAACACAGACCATCCCCTGGCATGGTGCTATATTAACACAGACCATCCCCTGGCATGGTGCTATATTAACACAGACCATCCCCTGGCATGGTGCTATATTAACACAGACCATCCCCTGGCATGGTGTTATATTAACACAGACCATCCCCTGGCATGGTGCTATATTAACACAGACCATCCCCTGGCATGGTGCTATATTAACCAGACCATCCCCTGGCATGGCACAGTGCTATAAGAGCACACAACCTCTGTCAACGTGTACAAGTCTGGGACAGTAATGGTGCAGGGCATCCTCATGCAGTTCCAGTAAGACTTTAACAGGATCAAAGAGAGAGAACAGCAGGAAAATCTCTCTCTCTCTGTCAGCTGATGTACGAAGGGCTATATAAATAAATTTGATTTGATTTGATTTGAAACTGAGCTGCACTTCGTAACCTCCTGCCAAATGACTATATTAGAGACACATATTTCCCTCAGATTACACAGACAAAAAATTGAAAACCATTCCAATTTTGATAAACTCCCATATCTGTCAGCTGCAATACCACAGTGTGCCATCACAACAGCAAGATTTGTGACCTGTTGCCAAAAGAAAAGGACAACCAGTGGAGCACAAACACCATTATAACTACAAACTATATTTATTTGTCCATTTACAGTGCATTTGGAAAGTGCATTTCAGTGCATTTCCCACAGTGCATTTCCCCTTTTCCACATTTGCTACATTACACCCTTATTCTAAAATGTATTAAATTAATCTACACACAATACCCCAGAATGATAAAACAAGAAAGATTTTTTAGAGTTTTTTTCAAATGTATTAAAAAAACAAAAAACAGAGAGATTATTTATTTAAGTATTCAGACCCTTTGCTATGAGACTCGAAATTGAGCTCAGGTGCATCCTGTTTCCATTGATCATCCTTTGAGATGTTTCTACAACTTGATTGGAGTCCACCTGTGGTAAACTCAATTGATTGGACATGATTTGGAAAGGCACACATCTGTCTATATAAGGTCCCACAGTTGACAGTACATGTCAGAGCAAAAACCAAGCCATGAGGACAAAGGAATTGTCAGTAGGGCTTCGAGACAGGATTGTGTTGAGGGACAGATCTGGTGAAGGGTACCAAAAAATGTCTGTGTCATTGAAGGTCCCCAACAACACAGTGGCCTCCATAATTCTTAAATGGAAGAATTGGAACCACCAAGCAATCGTGGGACAAGGGCCTTGGTCAGGGAGGTGACCAAGAATCCTATGATCACTCTGAGAGAACTCCAGAGTTCCTCTGTAGAGAATGGAGAAACTTCCAGAAAAACAACTATCACTGCAGCACTCCACCAATCAGGCCTTTATGATAAGGTGGCCAGAAGGAAGCCACTCCTTAGTAAAAGGCACATGACAGCCTGCTTGGAGTTTGCAAAAGGCACCTAAAGTTCTCTCAGACCATGATAAACAATATTCTCTAGTCTGATGAAACCAAGATTGAACTCTTTGGCCTGAATGCCAAGCGTCACATCTGGAGGAAATCTGGCAACATCCCTACGGTGAAACATGATGGTGGCAGCATCATGCTGTGGGGAGTTTTTTCAGCAGCACGGACTGGGAGACTAGTCAGGATTGAGGGAAAGATGAACAGAGTACAGAGAGATCCTTGATGAAAACCTTCTCCAGGGCGCTCAGGACCCCAGACTGGGGCGAAGGTTCACCTTCCAACAGGACAACGACCCTAAGTACACAGCCAAGACAACGCAGGAGTGGCTTAAGTCACTTAAGCATAAGTCACTTAATTTCCTTGAGTGG
Organism: Oncorhynchus keta; assembly: GCF_023373465.1. Lineage (NCBI taxonomy): Eukaryota > Metazoa > Chordata > Actinopteri > Salmoniformes > Salmonidae > Oncorhynchus > Oncorhynchus keta. The sequence continues at coordinate 12,067,501 of NC_068421.1, read as the reverse complement.
CCCAGCCAGAGCCCGGAGTGGTCCAGCCGATCCAACATCTCTGGAGCGACACTCCCCAATCAACCTGTCAGAGCTTGAGAGGATCTGCCGAGAAGAATTGGAGAAACTCCCCAAATACAGGTGTGCTTGTAGCGTCACACAATACAGGTGTGCTTGTAGCGTCATACCCAAGAAGACTCGAGGCTGTAATCGCTGCCAAAGGTGCTTCAACAAAGTACTGAGAAAATGTGATATTTCAGTTTTTTATAAATGTGCAAACGTTTATAAAAACCTGTTTTTGCTTTGTCATTATATGGTATTGTGTGTAGAAACTCCATGTTAGAATAAGGCTGAAACGCAACAAAATGTGGAAAACTCAAGGGGTCTGAATGCTTTGTATTTTCCTTTTCATACTTAACTATTTGCACATTTCTACAACACTGTACATAGCCAATAATATAACATTTAAATGTCTATATTCTTTTGAAACTTTTGTGAGTGTAATGTTTACTGTTAATTTCTGATTGTTAAGTTCACTTTTGTGTATTATCTATTCGACTTGCTTTTTCAATGTAAACATGTTTTGCATGCCAATAAAGCCCTTTTGAATTGAATTTAGAGAAAGAAACACACACACACACATCGAACACACACACGTTGAAAGCTCTCAGAAAGAAAATCCAATTTTCAAGGCAATATCACCACATCCAGTCATGTGGATGGTTTTGGTTGTTACCCACACTGAGATCATGGTGGTGACCCACACTGAGATCCTGGTGGTGACCCACATTGAGATCCTGGTGGTGACCCACATTGAGATCCTGGTGGTGACCCACATTGAGATCCTGGTGGTGACCCACACTGAGATCCTGGTGGTGACCTACACTGAGATCCTGGTGGTGACCTACACTGAGATCCTGGTGGTGACCTACACTGAGATCCTGGTGGTGACCTACACTGAGATCCTGGTGGTGACCTACACTGAGATCCTAATGGTGACCTACACTGAGATCCTGGTGGTGACCCACACTGAGATCTTGGTGGTGACCCACACTGAGATCCTGGTGGTGACCTACACTGAGATCCTGGTGGTGACCTACACTGAGATCCTGGTGGTGACCTACACTGAGATCCTGGTGGTGACCTACACTGAGATCCTAATGGTGACCTACACTGAGATCCTGGTGGTGACCCACACTGAGATCTTGGTGGTGACCCACACTGAGATCCTGGTGGTGACCTACACTGAGATCCTGGTAGTGGTGACCTACACTGAGATCCTGGTGGTGGTGACCTACACTGAGATCCTGGTGGTGGTGACCCACACTGAGATCCTGGTGGTGGTGACCCACACTCAGATCCTATGTCTGAGTCTGGCTGTGGTGTTGGGTTACTGGAGATTATGGAATGGGAGCTGGAGTCTGGAAAGAGTGAAGCTTTGTGTTTGTGTCTCCACCAGCTGTACTACTCAGCCAGGCTCTCCCGAGGGGGGTGTAGAAGGGTGGATAGGGGGAGAAAGTGGCAGGGGGTTCACTCCCACGCAAAGGCTCCAAAGGCATAGGGAGAGGAGCTGGTTTAATGAGGGGGAATAGGGGAAGTTGAGGTGGGTTGTGAGAGACAGAGAGAGAATGTGGGCGATGAGGCATGGATCGCAGTCTGCATTCCAGTGGGGTTGAGGTCAGGGCTCTGTGCAGGCTAGTCAAGTTCTTCCACACCGATCTCAGCAAATCCTTTCTGTATGGACCTCGCTTTGTGCACAGGGCCATTGTAATGCTGGAACAGGAAAGGGCCTTCCCCAAACTGTTGACACAAAGTTGGAAGCACAGAATCATCTAGAATGTCATTATATGCTGTAGCGTTAAGATTTCCCTTTACTGGAACTAAGGGGCCCGAACCATGAAAACAGCCCCAGACCATGATTCCTCCTCCACCAATCTTTACTGTTGGCACTATCATTCGGACAGGTAACGTTCTCCTGGCCTCCGCCAAACCCAGATTTGTCCGCCGGACTGCCAGATGGTGAAGCGTTTCCACTGCTCCAGAGTCCAATGGTGGCGATCTTTACACCACTCCAGACTCTTGGCATTGCGCATGGTGATCTTAGGCTTGTGTGCGGCTGCTCGGCCATGGAAACCCATTTCATGAAGCTTCTGACAAATAGTTATTGTGCTGACTTTGCTTCCAGAGTCAATTTGGAACTCGGTAATGAGTGGTGCAACTGAGGGCAGACAATATTTATGCTCTACGAGCTTCAGCACTCGGAGGCCCGGTTCTGTGAGCCTGTGAGGCGTACCTCTTTGCGGCTGAGCCGTTGTTGCTCCTAGATGTTTCCACTTCACAATAACAGAGCTTACAGTTGACCGGGGCAGCTCTAGCAGAGCAGAAATTGGACGAACTGACTTGCTGGAAAGGTGGCATCCTATGACGGTGCCACGTTGAAAGTCACTGAGCTCTTCAGTAAGGCCATTCTACTGCCGATATTTATCTACGGAGATTGCATGGCTGTGTGCTCGATTTTATAAACCTGTCAGCAACGGGTGTGGCTGAAATAGATGATTACACTAATTTGAAGAGGTGTCCACATACTTATGTATATATTGTGTATCCACTGAGAGCTCTCTGTCTGTCCATTCTGTGGAAGAATAACTAAACTGTGCTTAGACAGATGTCAGTCTAAAACACTAACAGTGGTTAAGAGGTTATTATGGCATCTTCCTGTGCAAACTGCTGACTCTGCAAGTTGTCCCAGCCTATAATATCTGTAGAGAGAAAGCAAGGAAAGGCAACAATGATAAAGACATTAATCCACAGAGGGAGAAGCATGATAGACTCCATGAGATAGGAGCCAGGGTAATGAGATAGGAGCCAGGGTAATGAGATAGGAGCCAGGGTAATGAGATAGGAGCCAGGGTAATGAGACAGGAGCCAGGGTAATGAGATAGGAGCCAGGGTAATAAGACAGGAGCCAGGGTAATGAGACAGGAGCCAGGGTAATGAGATAGGAGCCAGGGTAATGAGACAGGAGCCAGGGTAATGAGACAGGAGCCAGGGTAATGAGACAGGAGCCAGGGTAATGAGATAGGAGCCAGGGTAATGAGATAGGAGCCAGGGTAATGAGACAGGAGCCAGGGTAATGAGACAGGAGCCAGGGTAATGAGATAGGAGCCAGGGTAATGAGACAGGAGCCAGGGTAATGAGACAGGAGCCAGGGTAATGAGATAGGAGCCAGGGTAATGAGACAGGAGCCAGGGTAATGAGATAGGAGCCAGGGTAATGAGATAGGAGCCAGGGTAATGAGATAGGAGCCAGGGTAATGAGATAGGAGCCAGGGTAATGAGACAGGAGCCAGGGTAATGAGATAGGAGCCAGGGTAATGAGACAGGAGCCAGGGTAATGAGATAGGAGCCAGGGTAATGAGATAGGAGCCAGGGTAATGAGACAGGAGCCAGGGTAATGAGACAGGAGCCAGGGTAATGAGACAGGAGCCAGGGTAATGAGATAGGAGCCAGGGTAATGAGACAGGAGCCAGGGTAATAAGACAGGAGCCAGGGTAATGAGATAGGAGCCAGGGTAATGAGATAGGAGCCAGGGTAATGAGATAGGAGCCAGGGTAATGAGACAGGAGCCAGGGTAATAAGACAGGAGCCAGGGTAATGAGATAGGAGCCAGGGTAATGAGATAGGAGCCAGGGTAATGAGACAGGAGCCAGGGTAATAAGACAGGAGCCAGGGTAATGAGACAGGAGCCAGGGTAATGAGATAGGAGCCAGGGTAATGAGATAGGAGCCAGGGTAATGAGACAGGAGCCAGGGTAATAAGACAGGAGCCAGGGTAATAAGACAGGAGCCAGGGTAATGAGACAGGAGCCAGGGTAATGAGATAGGAGCCAGGGTAATGAGATAGGAGCCAGGGTAATAAGACAGGAGCCAGGGTAATAAGACAGGAGCCAGGGTAATGAGATAGGAGCCAGGGTAATGAGATAGGAGCCAGGGTAATGAGACAGGAGCCAGGGTAATGAGACAGGAGCCAGGGTAATAAGACAGGAGCCAGGGTAATAAGACAGGAGCCAGGGTAATGAGACAGGAGCCAGGGTAATGAGACAGGAGCCAGGGTAATGAGACAGGAGCCAGGGTAATAAGACAGGAGCCAGGGTAATGAGACAGGAGCCAGGGTAATGAGACACGAGCCAGGGTAATAAGACAGGAGCCAGGGTAAAGAGACAGGAGCCAGGATAATGAGACAGGAGCCAGGGTAATAAGACAGGAGCCAGGGTAAAGAGACAGGAGCCAGGGTAATAAGACAGGAGCCAGGGTAATAGAGACAGGAGCCAGGGTAATGAGACAGGAGCCAGGGTAATGAGACAGGAGCCAGGGTAATAAGACAGGAGCCAGGGTAATGAGACAGGAGCCAGGGTAATAAGACAGGAGCCAGGGTAATGAGACAGGAGCCAGGGTAATAAGACAGGAATGAGATAGGAGCCAGGGTAATGAGACAGGAGCCAGGGTAATAAGACAGGAGCCAGGGTAATGAGACAGGAGCCAGGGTAATGACAGAGCCAGGAATAAGACCAGGGTAATGAGATAGGAGCCAGGGTAATGAGACAGGAGCCAGGGTAATAAGACAGGAGCCAGGGTAATAAGACAGGAGCCAGGGTAATAAGACAGGAGCCAGGGTAATGAGATAGGAGCCAGGGTAATGAGCCAGGGTAATAAGACAGGAGCCAGGAAAGCCAGGGTAATAAGACAGGAGCCAGGGTAATGAGATAGGAGCCAGGGTAATAATAAGACAGGAGCCAGGGTAATGAGACAGGAGCCAGGGTAATGAGACAGAGCCAGGGTACAGGAGCCAGGGTAATGAGAGCAGGACAGGAGCCAGGGTAATGAGACAGGAGCCAGGGTAATAAGACAGGAGCCAGGGTAATAAGACAGGAGCCAGGGTAATAAGACAGGAGCCAGGGTAATGAGACAGGAGCCAGGGTAATGAGACAGGAGCCAGGGTAATGAGACAGGAGCCAGGGTAATGAGACAGGAGCCAGGGTAATGAGACAGGAGCCAGGGTAATGAGACAGGAGCCAGGGTAATGAGACAGGAGCCAGGGTATCTAATAACTAGTGTGCATGTAAACTGCAGTAATCAGTTGAATATCTAATAACTAGTGTGCATGTAAACTGCAGTAATCAGTTGAATATCTAATAACTAGTGTGCATGTAAACTGCAGTAATCAGTTGAATATCTAATAACTAGTGTGCATGTAAACTGCAGTAATCAGTTGAATATCTAATAACTAGTGTGCATGTAAACTGCAGTAATCAGTTGAATATCTAATAACTAGTGTGCATGTAAACTGCAGTAATCAGTTGAATATCTAATAACTAGTGTGCATGTAAACTTCCTCAGTGTGGAGCAGTGGGATTCCTCCTCTGCTCTGTTTGACTGTGTGTAGTGTGTCTCTGGTCACCACTAGTTCTCTCCCTGTCTTTCCCCACACACTGACTGCCCCATCACACACACGCGCGCATGCACGCACACACACGCACGCACGCATACACACGCGCACGCACACACAAACGCACACATGCACACGCGCGCGCACACACGCGCAAGCACGTACGCACACGCACACGTACACACACACACACACAAGCACACACACACGCACACGCCTGCACACGCACACGCACGCACATACACACACACACGCAATGACAAAACCACGGTGTAAAACAAAATACTTTTCTCATCAGACACATGTAATGCCGGCTTTAGACAAGGCCAGGATAATGGAGTCCATGGGTGGTATCCCTCTGATCCAGGACTGCTAATCGAGACACAGAGCCCCCTGCTCAGAGGATTAGCATGATAAAGGCCTTCTCTGTTCCTAGAGAGAAAGACGAAGCTCAGGAAGATAATAACGCACTAAGACACACTCACATGCACGTGCACACACTCACATGCACTAAGACACACTCACATGCACGTGCACACACAAACGCCTGAAGGGATGTTTGGGTGAAATCAGCTGTGAAATTGGCGAGCAAAACAGGCAGCATTATGGTGTCCCAGATCCCCCCACTCTCTCTCTCTCTCTCTCTCTCTCTCTCTCTCTCACTCATTTTCAATTTAAGGGGCTTTATTGCTATGGGAAACATATTTTTATGTTGCCAAAAGCAAGTGAAATAGATGATAAACAAAAGTGAAATAAACAAAAGAAAATGTACAGTAAATATGACAAAATGTCATATTATGGATATCTACAATGTTGTAACGATGTGCAATTAAAGTACAAAATGGAAGATAAATAAACATAAATATGGGTTGTATTTACAATGGTGTTTGTTCTTTACTGGTTGCCCTTTTCTTGTGGCAACAGGTTCACAAATACCCTATAATACATTATACCCTATAATACATTATTGCAAAACTGAAATGCCTTTATGTATTTTTATATATAAGTATTCAGACCCTTTGCTATGAGACTCGAAATTGAGCTCAAGTGCATCCAGTTTCCATTGATCATCCTTGAGATGTTTCTAACTTTATTGGAGTTCACCTGATTCAATTGATTGGATATGGTTTGGAAAAGCACACATCTGTCTATATAAGGTCCCACAGTTGACAGTTCATTTCAGAGCAAAAAACCAAGCCATGAAGTCGAAGTAGTTGTCCGTAGAGCCCTGATTGTGTCGAGGCACAGATCTGGGGAAAGGTACCAAAACATTTCTGCAACATCGAAGGTCCCCAACAACACAGTGGCCTCCATCAAGAAGTTTGGAACCACCAAGACTCTTCCTAGAGCTGGACGCCTGACCAAACTGAGCAATCGAGGGAGAAGGGCCTTAGTCAGGGAGGTAACCAGGAACCCGATGGTCACTCTGACAGAGCTCTAGAGTTCCTTTGTGGAGATTGGAGAACCTTCCAGAAGGATGACCATCTCTGCAGCACTCCACCAATCAGGCCTTTATGGTAGAGTGGTCAGACAAAAGCCATTCCTCGGTTAAAGGCACATGACGTCCTACCTGCAGTTTGCCAAAAGGCACCTAAAGGACTCTCAGACCATGAGAAACAAGATTCTCTGGTCTGATGAAACCAAGATTGAACTCTTTGGCCTGAATGACAGGCGTCACGTCTGGAGGAAACCTGGTACTATCATGGTGGCAGCATCATGTTGTTGGGATGTATTTCAACGGCAGGGACTGGGAGACTAGTCAGGATCGAGGCAAAGATGAACAGAGCAAAGTATAGAGATCCTTGATGAAAACCTACTCCAGAGCGCTCAGGAACTGAGATGAAGGAAATCAAATCAAATGTATTTATATAGCCCTTCTTACATCAGCTGATATATCAAAGTGCTGTACAGAAACCCAGCCTAAAACCCCAAACAGCAAGCAATGCAGGTGTAGAAGCACGGTGGCTAGGAAAAACTCCCTAGAAAGGTGAGGGGTGGCCAGGCCTCTTCTGGCTGTGTCGTGTGGAGATTATAACAGAACATGGCCAAGATGTTGAAATGCTCATAAATGACCAGCATGGTCAAATAATAATAATCACAGTAGTTGTTGAGGGTGAAACAAGTCAGCACCTCATGAGTAAATGTCAGTTGGCCTTTCATAGCCGATCATTGAGAGTATCTCTACCGCTCCTGCTGTCTCTAGAGAGTTGAAAACAGCAGGTCTGGGACAGGTAGCACGTCCGGTGAACAGGTCAGGGTTCCATAGCCGCAGGCAGAACAGTTGAAACTGGAGCAGCAGCACGGCCAGGTGGACTGGGGACAGCAAGGAGTCATCATGCCAGGTAGTCCTGAGGCATGGTCCTAGGGCTCAGGTCCTCCAAGAGAGAGAAAGAAAGAAAGAGAGAAAGAGAGAATTAGAGAGCGCATACTTAAATTCACACAGGACACCGGATAAGAAATCAGCCCTTGCCTTAACAGGAAGCCAGTGTAGGGAGGCTAGCACTGGAGTAATATGATCACATTTTTTTGGTTCTAGTTAGGATTCTAGCAGCCGTATTTAGCACTAACTGAAGTTTATTTAGTGCTTTATCCGGGTAGCCGGAAAGTAGAGCATGGCAGTAGTCTAACCTAGAAGTGACAAAAGCATGGATTCATTTTTCTGCATCATTTTTGGACAGAAAGTTTCGGATATGTTCGTCAAAGAGAGATCAGGGTCCAGAGTAACGCCGAGGTCCTTCATAGTTTTATTTGAGACGACTGTACAACCATCAAGATTAATTGTCAGAATCAACAGAAGATCTCTTTGTTTCTTGGGACCTAGAACAAGCATCTCTGTTTTGTCCGAGTATAAAAGTAGAGAGTTTGCAGCCATCCACTTCCTTATGTCTGAAACACAGGCTTCGAGCGAAGGCAATTTTGGGGCTTCACCATGTTTCATTGAAATGTACAGCTGTGTGTCATCCGCATAGCAGTGAAAGTTAACATTATGTTTTCGAATGACATCCCCAAGAGGTGAAATATATAGTGAAAACAATAGTGGTCCTGAACATTGAGGAACACCGAAATTTACAGTTGATTTGTCAGAGGACAAACCATTCACAGAGACAAACTGATATCTTTCCGACAGATAAGATCTAAACCAGGCCAGAACCAAACAGGACAACGACCCTAAGCAGACAGCCAAGTGGCTTCAGGACAAGTCTCTGAATGTCCTTGAGCGGCCCAGCCAGAACCTGATCGAGAGACCTGAAAATAGCTGTGCAGCGACGCTCCACATTCAACCTGACAGAGCTTGAGAGGATCTGGAGAGAAGAATGGGAGAAATTCCCCAAATACAGGTGTGCCAAGCTTGTAGTGTCATACCCAAGAAGACTAGAGGCTGTAATCGCTGCCAAAGCTTCTTCAACAAAGTACTGAGTAAAGGGTCTGAATACTTATGTAAATGTGATACTTCAGGTTTTTTTTTTTTATACATTTGCAAAAATTTCAAAAAAATTGTTTTTGCTTTGTCACTATGGGGTATTGTGTTTAGATTAACGAGGGGAAAAAACAGTAAAACCATTTTAAAGTAAGGCTGTAACGTAACAACATGTAGAAAAAGTAAAGGGGTCTGGATACTTTCCGATGGACCTGTATGTATAGTTTTTTGTGTGCTCTAGGGCAACGATGTCTTGACGGAATATGTATTCGGGGTCCTGGAGACACATTGTTACATACAACACTGTATATATATATATAAATAATATGACATTTGTAATGTCTTTATTGTTTTGAAACTTCTGTATGTGTAATGTTTATGGTTAATTTTGATTGTTTATTTCACTTTTGCATAACATTTACCTCACTTGCTTTGGTAATGTTAACACATGTTTCCCATGCCAATAAAGCCCCTTGAATTGAATTGAATTGAATTGGATTGAGAGAGAGAGAGAGAGAGAGAGAGAGAGAGAGAGAGAGAGAGAGAGAGAGAGAGAGAGAGAGAGAGAGAGAGAGAGAGAGAGAGAGAGAGAGAGAGAGAGAGAGAGAGACAGAGAGAGACAGAGAGAGAGAGAGAGAGAGATGACAAGCAGGCTGGTTTTATAGGTGTGCTTCTGGAAGCAACAAATGTTCCCTGGGCTGTAAAGAGGAAAATCATCCCAAAAAGACTTTAACACACTGCTAAAGACCAGGGTGGAGAGGAGACTGGCTCGTACTCCCCTAGCACAGGCGCAAACTCACACACACACACACTTGAACGATGTTTCAGATCAAATATCATTTTGTTGATGTCTAAAAATGGAGAGAAGCAGAGGTAGAGAATTGCTGCTGAATCCAATGTTACAGTTACACCAGCTGTCCTAACCCTCTCTCCTCTATCTCTCTCTCCATCACTCTATCACCAGCTGTCCTAACCCTCTCTCCTCTATCTCTCTCTCCATCACTCTATCACCAGCTGTCCTAACCCTCTCTCCTCTATCTCTCTCTCCATCCCTCTATCACCAGCTGTCCTAACCCTCTCTCCTCTATCTCTCTCTCCATCACTCTATCACCAGCTGTCCTAACCCTCTCTCCTCTATCTCTCTCTCCATCACTCTATCACCAGCTGTCCTAACCCTCTCTCCTCTATCTCTCTCTCCATCACTCTATCACCAGCTGTCCTAACCCTCTCTCCTCTCTCTCTCTCCATCACTCTATCACCAGCTGTCCTAACCCTCTCTATCTCTCTCTCCATCCCTCTATCACCAGCTGTCCTAACCCTCTCTCCTCTATCTCTCTCTCCATCCCTCTATCACCAGCTGTCCTAACCCTCTCTATCTCTCTCTCCCTCCACCCCTGTCTCCCTATATCACCAGCTGTCCTAACCCTCTCTCTCTCCCTCCCCTCCATCCCTGTCTCCCTCTATCACCAGCTGTCCCAACCCTCTCTCCTCTATCTCTCTCTCCATCCCTCTATCACCAGCCGCCCTAACCCCCTCTCTCCTTCTCCCTCCATCCCTGTCTCCCTCTATCACCAGCTGTCCTAACCCTCTCTCTCTCTCTCTCTCTCTCTCCCTCCACCCCTGTCTCCCTATATCACCAGCTGTCCTAACACTCTCTCCTCTCTCTCTCTCTCTCTCCCTCCCTCCATCCCTGTCTCCCTCTATTAGCCCGGGGGACAGGTGTGTCACTCTGTCCCTTCCCCTTTCTCTCTCCCCTGGCTTCCTCTATATCCCCCCCCCTCCCCGGGGACAGGTGTATCACTTTGTCCCTTCCCCTCTCTCTCTCTCTCTCCCCTGGGGACAGGTGTGATGTGTGTTGGCCTCACAGCAACTTCCTATCCTCCTTCAGGTAACCATAACCTCCCTCCTACCCTTCTCAGCCCTCCTGTCCCCACCACACCTGGCTCTCAGGTAGCTCCCGAGGGATGAAGAAAGGAGGACAGGAAGTTTAGGGACAGAGGAGGGAGAGAGAGGGGGTGGGTATAGAGGACGGGAGAGAGGGGGAGGGAGAGGGTGGGTACGGGGAGGGGTGGGGGGGGGGGCAGAAAGAGTGGGTGGGGACAGAAAGTTGAGGGGTTCTAGGGACATGTGATATGGCACAGCTCGCCGCTGGCTTTGTTCTCCTTGTCTACAGACTGACAGGCAGGACAATACCCCTGGACATGGCCCCTTCTCTCTACCTCTCATTCTTTACAAATGGGGGAATCACAAAGACACAGATAGAGAGAGATTTCAAGAATAAAACCATGCAGAAAGAGGATTGTGTGTCTCAGTGCCAAAACCAGAAGACATTACGTCAGTCGGTCCTACCTGTCTGTGTCTGAATGTCCCTGTGTCTGTGCATGTCCCTAGCTGTCCAAGTATCTGTCCCTGTGTCTGTCCCCAGTGGTCCCTGTGTCTGTCCCTTGCCCCATATGTCTCTATGTCTGTCCCTGTCCCCAGGTGTCCATGTGTCTGTCCCTTTGCATGTCTCCAGCTGTCCCTGTCCCTTTGCATGTCCCCAGCTGTCCCTGTGTCTGTCCCTGTGTATGTGTCTGTGTCTATCCCCAGCTGCCCCTGTGTCTGTCCCTGTGTATGTGTCTGTGTCTATCCCCAGCTGCCCCTGTGTCTGTCCCTGTGTATGTGTCTGTGTCTATCCCCAGCTGTCCCTGTGTATGTGTCTGTGTCTATCCCCAGCTGCCCCTGTGTCTGTCCCTGTGTATGTGTCTGTGTCTATCCCCAGCTGCCCCTGTGTCTGTCCCTGTGTATGTGTCTGTGTCTATCCCCAGCTGCCCCTGTGTCTGTCCCTGTGTATGTGTCTGTGTCTATCCCCAGCTGCCCCTGTGTCTGTCCCTGTGTATGTCACTGTGTCTATCCCCAGCTGTCCATGTGTCTGTCGCTGTGTCTACCCCCAGCTGTCCCTGTGTCTGTGTATGTGTCTGTGTCTACCCCAGCTGTCCCTGTCCCTGTGTATGTGTCTGTGTCTACCCCCAGCTGTCCCCGTGTATGTGTCTGTGTCTACCCCCAGCTGTCCCTGTGTCTGTGTATGTGTCTGTGTCTACCCCCAGCTGTCCCTGTGTCTGTGTATGTGTCTGTGTCTACCCCCAGCTGTCCCTGTGTCTGTGTATGTGTCTGTGTCTACCCCCAGCTGTCCCTGTGTCTGTGTATGTGTCTGTGTCTACCCCCAGCTGTCCCTGTGTCTGTCTGAAATCTTAAGGTTAGGCATTAACTCCAAAGCATCTGCCTCTGATTCTAAATGTTGCAAGTTCAATTTCAGCGATTAAAAGTATTTTTTGGCGATTTTTGTTTAAACCTTTCCCAAATCTTAACCCTTACCTGAACCATCAAGTGTGAATGCCTAATCTTAACCCTTACCTGAACCATTCAGTGTGAATGCCTAAACTTAACCCTTACCTGAACCATTCAGTGTGAATGCCTAATCTTAACCCTTACCTGAACCATCAAGTGTGAATGCCTAATCTTAACCCTTACCTGAACCATCAAGTGTGAATGCCTAATCTTAACCCTTACCTGAACCATTCAGTGTGAATGCCTAATCTTAACCCTTACCTGAACCATTCAGTGTGAATGCCTAAACTTAACCCTTACCTGAACCATTCAGTGTGAATGCCTAATCTTAACCCTTACCTGAACCATCAAGTGTGAATGCCTAATCTTAACCCTTACCTGAACCATCAAGTGTGAATGCCTAATCTTAACCCTTACCTGAACCATTCAGTGTGAATGCCTAATCTTAACCCTTACCTGAACCATTCAGTGTGAATGCCTAATCTTAACCCTTACCTGAACCATCAAGTGTGAATGCCTAATCTTAACCCTTACCTGAACCATTCAGTGTGAATGCCTAATCTTAACCCTTACCTGAACCATCAAGTGTGAATGCCTAATCTTAACCCTTACCTGAACCATTCAGTGTGAATGCCTAATCTTAACCCTTACCTGAACCATTCAGTGTGAATGCCTAATCTTAACCCTTACCTGAACCATTCAGTGTGAATGCCTAAACTTAACCCTTACCTGAACCATTCAGTGTGAATGCCTAATCTTAACCCTACCTGAACCATTCAGTGTGAATGCCTAATCTTAACCCTTACCTGAACCATTCAGTGTGAATGCCTAATCTTAACCCTTACCTGAACCATTCAGTGTGAATGCCTAATCTTAACCCCTACCTGAACCATTCAGTGTGAATGCCTAATCTTAACCCTTACCTGAACCATTCAGTGTGAATGCCTAATCTTAACCCTTACCTGAACCATCAAGTGTGAATGCCTAATCTTAACCCTTACCTGAACCATTCAGTGTGAATGCCTAAACTTAACCCTTACCTGAACCATTCAGTGTGAATGCCAAATCTTAACCCTTACCTGAACCATCAAGTGTGAATGCCTAATCTTAACCCTTACCTGAACCATCAAGTGTGAATGCCTAATCTTAACCCTTACCTGAACCATCAAGTGTGAATGCCTAATCTTAACCCTTACCTGAACCATTCAGTGTGAATGCCTAATCTTAACCCTTTCCTGAACCATTCAGTGTGAATGCCTAATCTTAACCCTTACCTGAACCATTCAGTGTGAATGCCTAAATTTAACCCTTACCTGAACCATTCAGTGTGAATGCCTAATCTTAACCCTTACCTGAACCATTCAGTGTGAATGCCTAATCTGAACCCTTACCTGAACCATCAAGTGTGAATGCCTAATCTTAACCCTTACCTGAACCATTCAGTGTGAATGCCTAATCTTAACCCTTACCTGAACCATTCAGTGTGAATGCCTAATCTTAACCCTTCCTGAACCATTCAGTGTGAATGCCTAATCTTAACCCTTACCTGAACCATTCAGTGTGAATGCCTAATCTTAACCCTTACCTGAACCATTCAGTGTGAATGCCTAATCTGAACCCTTACCTGAACCATCAAGTGTGAATGCCTAATCTTAACCCTTACCTGAACCATTCAGTGTGAATGCCTAATCTTAACCCTTACCTGAACCATTCAGTGTGAATGCCTAATCTTAACCCTTACCTGAACCATTCAGTGTGAATGCCTAATCTTAACCCTTACCTGAACCATTCAGTGTGAATGCCTAATCTTAACCCTTACCTGAACCATTCAGTGTGAATGCCTAATCTTAACCCTTACCTGAACCATTCAGTGTGAATGCCTAATCTTAACCCTTACCTGAACCATTCAGTGTGAATGCCTAATCTTAACCCGTACCTGAACCATTCAGTGTGAATGCCTAATCTTAACCCTTACCTGAACCATTCAGTGTGAATGCCTAATCTTAACCCTTACCTGAACCATTCAGTGTGAATGCCTAATCTTAACCCTTACCTGAACCATCAAGTGTGAATGCCTAATCTTAACCCTTACCTGAACCATTCAGTGTGAATGCCTAATCTTAACCCTTACCTGAACCATTCAGTGTGAATGCCTAATCTTAACCCTTACCTGAACCATTCAGTGTGAATGCCTAATCTTAACCCTTACCTGAACCATCAAGTGTGAATGCCTAATCTTAACCCTTACCTGAACCATTCAGTGTGAATGCCTCATCTTAACCCTTACCTGAACCATCAAGTGTGAATGCCTAATCCCCTTACCTGAACCATTCAGTGTGAATGCCTAATCTTAACCCTTACCTGAACCATTCAGTGTGAATGCCTAATCTTAACCCTTAACTGAACCATCAAGTGTGAATGCCTAATCTTAACCCTTACCTGAACCATTCAGTGTGAATGCCTAATCTTAACCCTTACCTGAACCATCAAGTGTGAATGCCTAATCTTAACACTTACCTGAACCATTCAGTGTGAATGCCTAATCTTAACCCTTACCTGAACCATTCAGTGTGAATGCCTAATCTTAACCCTTACCTGAACCATTCAGTGTGAATGCCTAAACTTAACCCTTACCTGAACCATTCAGTGTGAATGCCTAATCTTAACCCTACCTGAACCATTCAGTGTGAATGCCTAATCTTAACCCTTACCTGAACCATTCAGTGTGAATGCCTAATCTTAACCCTTACCTGAACCATTCAGTGTGAATGCCTAATCTAACCCCTACCTGAACCATTCAGTGTGAATGCCTAATCTTAACCCTTACCTGAACCATTCAGTGTGAATGCCTAATCTTAACCCTTACCTGAACCATCAAGTGTGAATGCCTAATCTTAACCCTTACCTGAACCATTCAGTGTGAATGCCTAAACTTAACCCTTACCTGAACCATTCAGTGTGAATGCCAAATCTTAACCCTTACCTGAACCATCAAGTGTGAATGCCTAATCTTAACCCTTACCTGAACCATCAAGTGTGAATGCCTAATCTTAACCCTTACCTGAACCATCAAGTGTGAATGCCAAATCTTAACCCTTACCTGAACCATTCAGTGTGAATGCCTAATCTTAACCCTTTCCTGAACCATTCAGTGTGAATGCCTAATCTTAACCCTTACCTGAACCATTCAGTGTGAATGCCTAAATTTAACCCTTACCTGAACCATTCAGTGTGAATGCCTAATCTTAACCCTTACCTGAACCATTCAGTGTGAATGCCTAATCTGAACCCTTACCTGAACCATCAAGTGTGAATGCCTAATCTTAACCCTTACCTGAACCATTCAGTGTGAATGCCTAATCTTAACCCTTACCTGAACCATTCAGTGTGAATGCCTAATCTTAACCCTTACCTGAACCATTCAGTGTGAATGCCTAATCTTAACCCTTACCTGAACCATTCAGTGTGAATGCCTAATCTTAACCCTTACCTGAACCATTCAGTGTGAATGCCTAATCTTAACCCTTACCTGAACCATCAAGTGTGAATGCCTAATCTTAACCCTTACCTGAACCATTCAGTGTGAATGCCTAATCTTAACCCTTACCTGAACCATTCAGTGTGAATGCCTAATCTTAACCCTTACCTGAACCATTCAGTGTGAATGCCTAATCTTAACCCTTACCTGAACCATTCAGTGTGAATGCCTAATCTTAACCCTTACCTGAACCATTCAGTGTGAATGCCTAATCTTAACCCTTACCTGAACCATTCAGTGTGAATGCCTAATCTTAACCCTTACCTGAACCATTCAGTGTGAATGCCTAATCTTAACCCTTACCTGAACCATTCAGTGTGAATGCCTAATCTTAACCCGTACCTGAACCATTCAGTGTGAATGCCTAATCTTAACCCTTACCTGAACCATTCAGTGTGAATGCCTAATCTTAACCCTTACCTGAACCATTCAGTGTGAATGCCTAATCTTAACCCTTACCTGAACCATTCAGTGTGAATGCCTAATCTTAACCCTTACCTGAACCATTCAGTGTGAATGCCTAATCTTAACCCTTACCTGAACCATTCAGTGTGAATGCCTAATCTTAACCCTTACCTGAACCATCAAGTGTGAATGCCTAATCTTAACCCTTACCTGAACCATTCAGTGTGAATGCCTAATCTTAACCCTTACCTGAACCATTCAGTGTGAATGCCTAATCTAACCCTTACCTGAACCATCAAGTGTGAATGCCTAATCTTAACCCTTACCTGAACCATCAAGTGTGAATGCCTAATCTTAACCCTTACCTGAACCATTCAGTGTGAATGCCTGATCTTAACCGTTACCTGAACCATTCAGTGTGAATGCCTAATCTTAACCCACCTGAACCATTCAGTGTGAATGCCTGATCTTAACCTTACCTGAACCATTCAGTGTGAATGCCTAAACTTAACCCTTACCTGAACCATTCAGTGTGAATGCCTAATCTTAACCCTTACCTGAACCATTCAGTGTGAATGCCTAATCTTAACCCTTACCTGAACCATTCAGTGTGAATGCCTAATCTTAACCCTTACCTGAACCATTCAGTGTGAATGCCTGATCTTAACCCTTACCTGAACCATTCAGTGTGAATGCCTAATCTTAACCCTTACCTGAACCATTCAGTGTGAATGCCTAATCTTAACCCTTACCTGAACCATCAAGTGTGAATGCCTAATCTTAACCCTTACCTGAACCATTCAGTGTGAATGCCTAATCTTAACCCTTACCTGAACCATCAAGTGTGAATGCCTAATCTTAACCCTTACCTGAACCATTCAGTGTGAATGCCTAATCTTAACCCTTACCTGAACCATTCAGTGTGAATGCCTAATCTTAACCCTTACCTGAACCATCAAGTGTGAATGCCTAATCTTAACCCTTACCTGAACCATTCAGTGTGAATGCCTCATCTTAACCCTTACCTGAACCATCAAGTGTGAATGCCTAATCTTAACCCTTACCTGAACCATTCAGTGTGAATGCCTAATCTTAACCCTTACCTGAACCATTCAGTGTGAATGCCTAATCTTAACCCTTACCTGAACCATTCAGTGTGAATGCCTAAACTTAACCCTTACCTGAACCATTCAGTGTGAATGCCTAATCTTAACTGTGAACCATTCAGTGTGAATGCCTAATCTTAACCCTTACCTGAACCATTCAGTGTGAATGCCTAATCTTAACCTTACCTGAACCATTCAGTGTGAATGCCTAATCTTAACCCCTACCTGAACCATTCAGTGTGAATGCCTAATCTTAACCCTTACCTGAACCATTCAGTGTGAATGCCTAATCTTAACCCTTACCTGAACCATCAAGTGTGAATGCCTAATCTTAACCCTTACCTGAACCATTCAGTGTGAATGCCTAAACTTAACCCTTACCTGAACCATTCAGTGTGAATGCCAAATCTTAACCCTTACCTGAACCATCAAGTGTGAATGCCTAATCTTAACCCTTACCTGAACCATCAAGTGTGAATGCCTAATCTTAACCCTTACCTGAACCATCAAGTGTGAATGCCTAATCTTAACCCTTACCTGAACCATTCAGTGTGAATGCCTAATCTTAACCCTTTCCTGAACCATTCAGTGTGAATGCCTAATCTTAACCCTTACCTGAACCATTCAGTGTGAATGCCTAAATTTAACCCTTACCTGAACCATTCAGTGTGAATGCCTAATCTTAACCCTTACCTGAACCATTCAGTGTGAATGCCTAATCTGAACCCTTACCTGAACCATCAAGTGTGAATGCCTAATCTTAACCCTTACCTGAACCATCAAGTGTGAATGCCTAATCTTAACCCTTACCTGAACCATTCAGTGTGAATGCCTACTCTTAACCCTTACCTGAACCATTCAGTGTGAATGCCTAATCTTAACCCTTACCTGAACCATTCAGTGTGAATGCCTAATCTTAACCCTTACCTGAACCATTCAGTGTGAATGCCTAATCTTAACCCTTACCTGAACCATCAAGTGTGAATGCCTAATCTTAACCCTTACCTGAACCATTCAGTGTGAATGCCTAATCTTAACCCTTACCTGAACCATTCAGTGTGAATGCCTAATCTTAACCCTTACCTGAACCATTCAGTGTGAATGCCTAATCTTAACCCTTACCTGAACCATTCAGTGTGAATGCCTAATCTTAACCCTTACCTGAACCATTCAGTGTGAATGCCTAATCTTAACCCTTACCTGAACCATTCAGTGTGAATGCCTAATCTTAACCCTTACCTGAACCATTCAGTGTGAATGCCTAATCTTAACCCGTACCTGAACCATTCAGTGTGAATGCCTAATCTTAACCCTTACCTGAACCATTCAGTGTGAATGCCTAATCTTAACCCTTACCTGAACCATTCAGTGTGAATGCCTAATCTTAACCCTTACCTGAACCATTCAGTGTGAATGCCTAATCTTAACCCTTACCTGAACCATTCAGTGTGAATGCCTAATCTTAACCCTTACCTGAACCATCCAGTGTGAATGCCTAATCTTAACCCTTACCTGAACCATTCAGTGTGAATGCCTAATCTTAACCCTTACCTGAACCATCAAGTGTGAATGCCTAATCTTAACCCTTACCTGAACCATTCAGTGTGAATGCCTAATCTTAACCCTTACCTGAACCATTCAGTGTGAATGCCTAATCTTAACCCTTACCTGAACCATCAAGTGTGAATGCCTAATCTTAACCCTTACCTGAACCATCAAGTGTGAATGCCTAATCTTAACCCTTACCTGAACCATTCAGTGTGAATGCCTAATCTTAACCCTTACCTGAACCATTCAGTGTGAATGCCTAATCTTAACCCTTACCTGAACCATTCAGTGTGAATGCCTAATCTTAACCCTTACCTGAACCATTCAGTGTGAATGCCTAAACTTAACCCTTACCTGAACCATTCAGTGTGAATGCCTAATCTTAACCCTTACCTGAACCATTCCGTGTGAATGCCTAATCTTAACCCTTACCTGAACCATTCAGTGTGAATGCCTAATCTTAACCCTTACCTGAACCATTCAGTGTGAATGCCTAAACTTAACCCTTACCTGAACCATTCAGTGTGAATGCCTAAACCTTAAAGATTCAGAGTTAAAATTCAGAAATATAACATTTGGAACAACTTTGAAATTTGACGTTTGAGAAACATGGATGAACGTCTTATTCTGAGGTGAGACTGAGTTAGTTGAGATAAAGATTGGGCTGGGTCAGCTCAGTAAACAGCACTCACTTGTTCTGAAAGTGGGTCCTCCAGCTCACTCCGTCCTCCTGCTGCCCCCACCTCACCCTCACCCAGCCCTGTTCACCCCTCCACACCTCTCCTCACTCCCCCCCCCCTTCGTCCCTCCTCACCTCTCCTCACTCCTCCTCCCCCTCCCCCTTTTCCCCTCCTCACCTCTCCTCACTCCTCCTCCCCCTCCCCTTCTCCCCTCCTCACCCCTCCTCACCTCTCCCTCACCTCTCCTCCTCCTCCCCTCCCACCCCTTCTCCCCTCCTCACCCCTCTCACCTATCCTCACTCCCCCTCCCCATTCTCCCCTCCTCACCCCTCCTCACCTATCCTCACTCCCCCTCCCACCTTTGTCCCTCCTCACCTCACCCAGCCCTGTTCACCCCTCCTCACCTCTCCTCCTCCCCCTCCCCTCCTCACCCCCTCCTCACCTATCCTCACTCCCCTCCCCCCTTGTCCCTCCTCACCTCACCTCACCTCTCCTCACCCCCCCCTCCTCCCTCCTCACTCCTCCCTCCTCACTCCTCCCTCCTCACCCCTCCTCCCTCCTCACTCCTCCTCCCTCCTCCTCACTCCTCCCTCCTCACCCCTCCTCCCTCCTCAGAGAGCAGGAGAGGGAGAGAGAGAGAGAGCAGGAGAGGGAGACAGAGAGAGAGGATGTGCCGAGTGAGAAAGGAAGAGAAAGAGAGAGAGAGAGAGAGAGCAGGAGAGGGAGAGGAGGAGACAGAGAGAGAGGATGTGCCGAGTGAGAAAGGAGGAGAGAGAGAGAGAGAGCAGGAGAGGGAGAGGGAGGATGTGCAGAGTGAGAGAGAGAGAGGGAGGATGTGCAGAGTGAGAGAGAGAGAGCAGGAGAGGGAGAGGAGGAGAGAGAGAGAGAGAGCAGGAGAGAGAGGGAGGAGGGGAGAGGAGGAGAGAGAGGGAGGATGTGCAGAGTGAGAGAGAGAGGACAAAGAGCCAGGCAGACAGGGAGGAGATGAGAGATGGAGGGATAATGAGGACAGACAGGAATAATGGCTGATAATGTGAGAAACAGGAGAACAACCTCAGAGCAGGACTCAATGAGATCTGATCTGTCTCACGCACACACACACACACACACACACACACACACACACACACACACACACACACACACACACACACACACACACACACACACACACACACACACACACACACACACACACACACACACACACACACACACACACACACACACACAGGTCAGGTCTTTTGAGAACTCATCCACCCCTCCCTATTACACTTCCTCTCTTTCTTCCTAACTATCTCTGTGTGTGTGTGTGTGTGTGTGTGTGTGTGTGTGTGTGTGTGTGTGTGTGTGTGTGTGTGTGTGTGTGTGTGTGTGTGTGTGTGTGTGTGTGTGTGTGTGTGTGTGTGTGTGTGTGTGTGTGTGTGTGTGTGTGTGTTTTCCTCTCTCCCTAGTCAGCTACGGTGACATTTTCTCATGCTCAGGGCAGTGTGTGCAGCAAACATCCGACTAACGCAGAGAGAACATTGGCTCTGTCTAGATGTTAGAGGTCATACCCGTCCCAGACCCCCATCAGCAGCTGCTTGGGGTACTGGACAGTATCACTGGTAATTCTAATGGGCTATTTCATCATGACTGAGGGTTGGTCATCCGACAGGATGTCAGCCTTTGTGTGTCCGCGTGTGTGTTTATGTGTTTGTGCGTGATTGTGTGTGTGTGTGTCCGCGCATATGTGTGTGTGTGTATTGGTTCATTGAGCGGTTTGCATGTGGTTCTGAGAATAGTGTCTTGTATCCCTTGTTGTCGAGGAGGGGAGGAGGAAGGAGGGGAGGGGTTTTACGGTACCATAGTTCAGGTCCCAGCTGGTCGAGTCAAGCCTCATCTGACCCGTCATGAACCCAGTTACTCCCCCGATCAGGCACTACACAACACACATAATAGTGTGCCTGTTCCTGTCCTGGTATCAAGCCCTTTCTCCACCTGCCCTCCCCCTTATGGAGCAACCCCCCCACACAACCCTCCAGGTCTTGGAGTCCCTCTGCAGGGACAGGGAGACAAAGAGAGTGAAATTCTATGGTTATTAGTCATATGTTACCAGTCCTGGAGGACTCCAGTCATATTGCTCCTCAGAGACATAGGGGCTTTGGGCTAAAACCGGTCCATGCCATCTCAACCGTGAGACTTTTCTGTCCCTATACTGTGTGTGTGTTTCTGTGTGTGTGTGTTTCTGTGTGTGTGTGTGTGTGTTTCTGTATGTGTGTGTTTCTGTGTGTGTGTGTTTCTGTGTGTGTGTGTGTGCGCGTGTGTGTTTCTGTGTGTGTTGTGTGTGCACATGTGTGTGTGTATTTCTGTGTCTGTGCACATTTCTGTGTGTGTGTGTTCTGTGTTTGTGTGTGTGTGTGCGCATGTGTGTGTGTGTGTGTGTGTGTGTGTGTGTGTGTGTGTGTGTGTGTGTGTGTGTGTGTGTGTGTGTGTGTGTGTGTGTGTGTGTGTGCGCGCATGTTTGTGTGTGTGTGCGCATGTGTGTGGGTGTGTGCGCATGTGTGTGTGTGTGTGTGTGTGTGTGTGTGTGTGTCTGTGTGTGTGTGTGTGTTTCTGAGTGTGTGTGTGTAATCCATAGATAATGGGGTACACGTAGCATAACCTTTGGGCTTGAGCTTTGCTGACAGAAGTGCTATACTATTACATCTATCCTCTCCACCTTTCTCTCTCTCTCCTCTCTCTCTCTCTCTCTCTCTCTTTAATATAGGAAAGCAGAAAACTTCATGGCCACTCAGTGTACATTTTTAGGCTTGTCTGTGATGACAGCTCAACTGTGGTGTTCTCTGTTGTAAGACATAGAGCCAGATAAACTCTGCTACAGACTGCAAGATCACAGTCCTGTCTACATCTAGAGAGAGAGAGAGAGAGAGAGAGAAGAGAGAGAGAGAGAGAGAGAGAGAGAGAGAGAGAGAGAGAGAGAGAGAGAGAGAGAGACAGAGACAGAGACAGAGATAGAGATAGGGAGAGGTGGGCAGACAGGAGGTGGAGTTGGGGGTGGTAGGTGGTGGGCAGACAGGAGGTGTAGTTGGGGTGGTAGGTGGTGGGCAGACAGGAGGTGTAGTTGGGGTGGTAGGTGGTGGGCAGACAGGAGAAAACTGGTCAGGTGGCCAGACAGGAGGTGTAGTTTTGGTAGGTGGTGGGCAGACAGGAGGTGTAACTGGGGTGGTAGGTGGTGGGCAGACAGGAGGTGTAGTTGGGGTGGTAGGTGGTGGGCAGACAGGAGGTGGAAGAGGTGGTGGGCAGACAGGAGGTGTAGTTGGGGTGGTAGGTGGTGGGCAGACAGGAGGTGGAGTTGGGGGTGGTAGGTGGTGGGCAGACAGGAGGTGTAGTTGGGGTGGTAGGTGGTGGGCAGACAGGAGGTGTAGTTGGGGTGACAGGTGGTGGGCAGAGAGGAGGTGGAGTTGGGGGGTAGGTGGTGGGCAGACAGGAGGTGGAGTTGGGGGTGGTAGGTGGTGGGCAGACAGGAGGTGTAGTTGGGGTGGTAGGTGGTGGGCAGACAGGAGGTGTAGTTGGGGTGGTAGGTGGTGGGCAGACAGGAGGTGTAGTTGGGGTGGTAGGTGGTGGGCAGACAGGAGGTGTAGTTGGGGTGGTAGGTGGTGGGCAGACAGGAGGTGTAGTTGGGGGGGGTAGGTGGTGGGCAGACAGGAGGTGAAGTTGGGGGTGGTAGGTGGTGGGCAGACAGGAGGTGTAGTTGGGGTGGTAGGTGGTGGGCAGACAGGAGGTGTAGTTGGGGGTGGTAGGTGGTGGGCAGACAGGAGGTGTAGTTGGGGTGGTAGGTGGTGGGCAGACAGGAGGTGTAGTTGGGGTGGTAGGTGGTGGACAGACAGGAGGTGTAGTTGGGGTGGTAGGTGGACAGGGAAGGACAGGAAGATACATAACATGCAGAAGCATAATGGTAGCACCAAACACCAAACACATTACCCTCTCACTCTCTCTGTCTGTGCATAGTTAAAGCTTTCCTTAAAACCTCTCTGGGATAGCGTCCCACCTCGCCAACAGTCAGTGAAATTGCAGGGTGCTAAATTCAAAACAACAGAAATCCCATAATTAAAATTCCTCAAACATACACATATTTTACACCATTTTAAAGATAAACTTCTTGTAAATCCAGCCACAGTGTCCGATTCCAAATAGGCTTTACGACGAAAGCACACCAAATGATTATGTTAGGTCAGCACCTAGTCACAGAAACCATAAAGCCATTTTCCAGCCAAGGAGAGCCCTCACAAAAGTCAGAAATAGCGATTAAATGAATCACTAACCTTTGATCTTCATCAGATGGCACTCACAGGACTTTATGTTACACAATAAATCTGTGTTTTGTTCAATAAAGTTAATCTTTATATCCAAAAACCTCATTTGAAATTGGTGTGTTATGTTCAGAAATGCATTGTCTCAAACAAACATCCGGTGAAAGTGCAGAGAGCCACATCAAATGACAGAAATACTCATAATAAACATTGATAAAAGATACAAGTGTTATGTATGGAATTATAGATCAACTTCTCCTTAATGCAACCGCTGTGTCAGATTTCAAAAATACTTTACGGCGAAAGCACACCTTGCGATTATGTTAGGTCAGCACCTAGCCACAGAAAAACATTCAGCCATTTTCCAAAGAAGGAGAGGTGTCACAAAAGTCAGAAATAGCATTGTAAATATTCACTTACCTTTGATGATCTTCATGAGAATGCACTCCCAGGAATCTGGGATGTTTGTTTTGTTCGATAAAGTCCATAATTTATGTCCAAATACCTCCTTTTTGTTCGCGCGGTTAGTTCACAAATCCAAACTCACGAGGTGCTGGCAAGTCCAGGCGAAAGTTCAGACAAAAATTCCAAAGTTATATTACAGTTCGTAGAAACATGCCAAATGATGTATAGAATCAATCTTTAGGATTTTTTAATCATAAATCTTCAATAATGTTTCAACCGGACAATTCCTTTGTCTTTTGAAAGGAAAGGGAACGCAGCTAACTCTCACGGGTGCGCGTGAGACTGAGCTCATGGCATTCTGCCAGACACCTGACTCAAACAGCTCTCATTCTCTCCCCCTTCACAGTAGAAGCCTGACTGTTGACATCTAGTGGAAGCCTTATGAAGTGCAATATGACCCCATAGACACTGTATATTCGATAGGCAATGACTTGAAAAACTACAAACCTCAGATTTTCCACTTCACAGGTGGATATTCTCTCAGGTTTTCGCCTGCCATATGAGTTCTGTTATACTCACAGACATCATTCAAACAGTTTTAGAAACTTCAGGGTGTTTTCTATCCAAAGTTACTAATTATATGCATATTCTAGCTTTTGGGCCTGAGAAGCAGGCAGTTTACTCTGGGCACCTTATTATCCAAGCTAATCAATACTGCCCCCCAGTCCCAAAGAAGTTTGGGTCAGTCACAGTGGACAGGTATTCTGCAACTGTGTACTCTCCGTTCAGGGCAAAATAGCATTCTAGTTCAGTCTGGTGTTTCTTTCCAATGTATCAAGTAATTATCTTTTTGTTTTCTCATTATTTGCTTGGGTCTAATTGTGCTGCTGTCCTGGGGCTCTGTGGGGTGTTTGTGTTTATGAACAGAGCCCCAGGACCAGCTTGCTTAGGGGACTCTTCTCCAGGTTCATCCCTCTGTAGGTGATGGCTTTGTTATGGAAGGTTTGGGAATCGCTTCCTTTTAGGTGGTTGTAGAATTTAACATTGTACATTTTTTTGCAGAATTCTGCATGTAGTCTCAATTTGGTGTTGGTCCCATTTTGTGAATTCTTGGTCTCTCTCTCTCTCTCTCTCTCTCTCTCTCTCTCTCTCTCTCTCTCTCTCACACACACACACACAAACACACATACCCCTTTTCCTCACCCCCACACAACCTGTTGGTGTGGAGGAGTCAGTAGATAATATCCAGAGAATATAACAGAATCAACAGAACACACAGAGAGAACAGGGCAGACAGGCACAGAGGGACAAACGGAGCTAAGCTGTTTAAACAAAGCACACGCTCACACACACACACACACACACACACACACACACACACACACACACACACACACACACACACACACACACACACACACACACACACACACACACACACACACACACACACACACACACACACACACGCACACACGCACACACGCACACACGCACACACGCACACCCAGCGCAACATAGCTTTAGTGTGTAAATCGGCTAGAAAGATGTCTGCATCGATCGATGTCTGCATCGAGTAATTGTCTCTGGCCCCCTCTCAGTTAGGGGGAGTCTCACAACTCAATCGCTGGTTGAAAACTTTTTTCTGCCCCTCCCAAAAGATAGAATTTGTAGATAATTGGCCCTCTTTCTGGGACTCACCCACAAACAGGACCAAGCCTGGCCTGCTGAGGAGTGATGGACTCCATCCTAGCTGGAGGGGTGCTCTCATCTTATCTACCAACATAGACAGGGCTCTAACTCCTCTAGCTCCACAATGAAATAGGGTGCAGGCCAGGCAGGAGGATGTTAACCAGCCTGCCAGATTAGTGGTCTGCCACTAGCACAGTCAGTGTAGTCAGCTCAGCTATCACCATTTAGACCGTGTCTGTGTCTCGACCTGGGTTGGGCAAAAGTAAACATGGCGGTGTTCGCCTTAGCAATCTCACTGGAATAAATTTCCTCCATTCCTGAAAGAGATCGTGATGAAAACATCTCAAAATAGGGCTATATAATGTTAGATCCCTCACAACACACAGAGGGAGAGATATAACCATCATGAAACACAACACACTGAGGGAGAGATATAACACAACACACTGAGGGAGAGATATAACACAACACACTGAGGGAGAGATATAACACAACACACTGAGGGAGAGATATAACCATATAACAGGAGGAGATATAACCATATAAGGGAGAGATATAACCATATAACAGGGAGGGAGAGATATAACCATATAACAGGGAGGAGATATAACCATATAACTGAGGGAGAGATATAACCATATAACAGGGAGAGATATAACCATATAACAGGGAGGAGATATAACCATATAACACAGGAGAGATATAACCATATAACAGGGAGGAGATATAACCATATAACAGGGAGGAGATATAACCATATAACAGGGAGGAGATATAACCATATAACAGGGAGGAGATATAACCATATAACAGGGAGGAGATATAACCATATAACAGGGAGGAGATATAACCATATAACAGGAGGGAGAGATATAACCATATAACAGGGAGGAGATATAACCATATAACAGGGAGGAGAGATATAACCATATAACGGAGGGAGGAGATATAACCATATAACAGGGAGAGATATAACCATATAACAGGGAGGAGATATAACCATATACACAGGGAGGAGATATAACCATATAACAGGGAGGAGATATAACCATATAACAGGGAGGAGATATAACCATATAACAGATATAACCATATAACAGGAGGGATATAACCATATAACAGGGAGGAGATATAACCATATAACAGGGAGGAGATATAACCATATAACTGAGGAGGAGATATAACCATATAACAGAGGAGGAGATATAACCATATAACAGGGAGGAGATATAACCATATAACAGGGAGGAGATATAACCATATAACAGAGGAGATATAACCATATAACAGGGAGAGATATAACCATATAACAGGGAGGAGATATAACCATATAACAGGAGAGATATAACCATATAACAGGGAGGAGAGATATAACCATATAACAGGGAGGAGATATAACCATATAACAGAGGAGGAGATATAACCATATAACAGGGAGGAGAGATATAACCATATAACAGGGAGGAGATATAACCATATAACAGAGGGAGAGATATAACCATATAACAGGGAGGAGATATAACCATATAACAGGGAGGAGATATAACCATATAACAGGAGGAGATATATATAACAGGGAGAGATATAACCATATAACAGGAGAGATATAACCATATAACAGGGAGGAGATATAACCATATAACAGGGAGGAGATATAACCATATAACAGGGAGGAGATATAACCATATAACCAGGAGATATAACCATATAACAGGGAGGAGAGAGATATAACCATATAACAGAGGAGGAGATATAACCATATAACAGGGAGGAGATATAACCATATAACAGGGAGGAGATATAACCATATAACAGGGAGGAGATATAACCAATAACAGGGAGGAGATATAACCATATACACTGAGGGAGGAGATATAACCATATAACAGGGAGGAGATATAACCATATAACAGGGAGGAGATATAACCATATAACAGGGAGGAGATATAACCATATAACAGGGAGGAGATATAACCATATAACAGGAGGAGATATAACCATATAACAGGGAGGAGATATAACCATATAACAGGGAGAGATATATAACCATATAACAGGGAGGAGATATAACCATATAACAGGGAGGAGATATAACCATATAACAGGGAGGAGATATAACCATATAACAGGGAGAGATATAACCAACATAACAGGGAGAGATATAACCATATAACAGGGAGGAGATATAACCATATAACAGGGAGGAGATATAACCATATAACAGGGAGGAGATATAACCATATAACAGGGAGGAGAGATATAACCATATAACAGGGAGGAGATATAACCATATAACTGAGGGAGAGATATAACCATATAACAGGGGAGGAGATAGGGAGAGATATAACCATATAACACTGAGGAGAGATATAACCATATAACAGGGAGGAGATATAACCATATAACAGGGAGGAGATATAACCATATAACAGGGAGGGATATAACCATATAACAGGGAGAGATATAACCATATAACAGGGAGGAGATATAACCATATACACAGAGGAGAGATATAACCATATAACAGGGAGGAGATATAACCATATAACAGGGAGGAGATATAACCATATAACAGGGAGGAGATATAACCATATACACAGGGAGGAGATATAACCATATAACAGGGAGGAGATATAACCATATAACAGGGAGGAGATATAACCATATAACAGGGAGGAGGAGATATAACCATATAACTGGGGAGAGATATAACCATATAACAGGGGAGGAGATATAACCATATAACAGGGAGGAGATATAACCATATAACAGGGAGGAGAGATATAAACAGGGAGAGATATAACCATATAACAGGGAGGAGATATAACCATATAACAGGGGAGAGATATAACCATATACAGGGAGAGATATAACCATATAACAGGGAGGAGATATAACCATATAACAGGGAGAGATATAACCATATAACAGGGGGAGAGATATAACCATATAACAGGGAGGAGATATAACCATATAACAGGGAGGAGATATAACCATATAACAGGGAGGAGATATAACCATATAACAGGGAGGAGATATAACCATA
Source organism: Oncorhynchus keta (assembly GCF_023373465.1). Taxonomy (NCBI): domain Eukaryota; kingdom Metazoa; phylum Chordata; class Actinopteri; order Salmoniformes; family Salmonidae; genus Oncorhynchus; species Oncorhynchus keta. Next base: position 12,038,621 of record NC_068421.1, on the reverse strand, counting down.
TAACAGGGAGGAGATATAGATATAACCATATAACAGGGAGAGAGATATAACCATATAACAGGGAGGAGAGATATAACCATATAACAGGAGGAGATATAACCATATAACAGAGGGAGATATAACCATATAACAGGGAGGAGATATAACCATATAACAGGGAGGAGATATAACCATATAACAGGGAGAGATAACCATATAACAGGGAGGAGATATAACCATATACAGGGAGGAGATATAACCATATAACAGGGAGGAGATATAACCATATAACAGAGGGAGGGAGATATAACCATATAACAGGGAGAGATATAACCATATAACAGGGAGGAGATATAACCACATAACACAGGGAGGGAGATATAACCATATAACAGGGAGGAGATATAACCATATAACAGGGAGGAGGAGGAGATATAACCATATAACAGGGAGGAGATATAACACAATAACAGGGAGAGATATAACCATATAACAGGGAGGAGATATAACCAATAACAGGGAGGAGATATAACCATATAACAGGGAGGAGATATAACCATATAACAGGAGGGGAGATATAACCATATAACAGGGAGGAGATATAACCATATAACAGGGAGGAGATATAACCATATAACAGAGGGAGAGATATAACCATATAACAGGGAGGAGATATAACCATATAACAGGGGGAGATATAACCATATAACAGGGAGGAGATATAACCATATAACAGGGAGGAGATATAACCATATAACACTGAGGAGAGATATAACCATATAACAGGGAGGAGAGATATAACCATATAACAGGGAGGAGATATAACCATATAACAGGGAGAGATATAACCATATAACAGGGAGGAGATATAACCATATAACAGGGGGAGGAGATATAACCATATAACAGAGGAGAGATATAACCATACAACAGGGGAGGAGATATAACCATATAACAGGGAGGAGATATAACCATATAACAGGGAGGAGATATAACCATATAACAGGGGAGAGATATAACCATATAACAGGGAGGAGATATAACCATATAACAGGGAGGAGATATAACCATATAACAGGGAGGAGATATAACCAATAACAGGGAGAGATATAACCACATAACAGGGAGGAGATATAACCATATAACAGGGAGGAGATATAACCATAACAGGGAGGAGATATAACCATATAACAGGGAGGATATAACCATATAACAGGGAGAGATATAACCATATAACAGGGAGGAGATATAACCATATAACACCATATAACAGGAGATATAACCATATAACAGGGAGAGAGATATAACCATATAACAGGGAGGAGATATAACCATATAACAGGGAGGAGATATAACCATATAACAGGGAGGAGATATAACCATATAACAGGGAGGAGATATATAACATATAACAGGGAGGAGATATAACCATATAACAGGGAGGAGATATATAACCATATAACAGGGAGGAGATATAACCATATAACAGGGAGGAGATATAACCATATAACAGGGAGGAGATATAACCATATAACAGGGAGGAGATATAACCATATAACAGGGAGGAGAGATATAACCATATAACAGGGAGGAGATATAACCATATAACAGGGAGGAGATATAACCATATAACAGGGAGGAGATATAACCATATAACAGGGATATAACCATATAACAGGGAGATATAACCATATAACAGGGAGGAGATATAACCATATAACAGGGAGGAGATATAACCATATAACAGGGAGGAGATATAACCATATAACAGGGAGAGATATAACCATATAACAGGGAGGAGATATAACCATATAACAGGGAGGAGATATAACCATATAACAGGGAGGAGATATAACCATATAACAGGGAGGAGATATAACCATATAACAGGGAGGAGATATAACCATATAACACATATAACCATATAACAGGGAGGAGATATAACCATATAACAGGGAGGAGGAGATATAACCATATAACAGGGAGGAGGAGATATAACCATATAACAGGAGGAGGAGATATAACCATATAACAGGGAGGAGGAGATATAACCATATAACAGGGAGGAGGAGATATAACCATATAACAGGGAGGAGATATAACCATATAACAGGGAGGAGGAGATATAACCATATAACAGGGAGGAGATATAACCATATAACAGGGAGGAGATATAACCATATAACAGGGAGGAGATATAACCATATAACAGGGAGGAGATATAACCATATAACAGGGAGGAGATATAACCATATAACAGGGAGGAGATATAACCATATAACAGGGAGGAGATATAACCATATAACAGGGAGGAGATATAACCATATAACAGGGAGGAGGAGATATAACCATATAACAGGGAGGAGATATAACCATATAACAGGGAGGAGATATAACCATATAACAGGGAGGAGGAGATATAACCATATAACAGGGAGGAGATATAACCATATAACAGGGAGGAGATATAACCATATAACAGGGAGGAGATATAACCATATAACAGGGAGGAGATATAACCATATAACAGGGAGGAGATATAACCATATAACAGGGAGGAGATATAACCATATAACAGGGAGGAGATATAACCATATAACAGGGAGGAGGAGATATAACCATATAACAGGGAGGAGGAGATATAACCACAGGGAGGAGATATAAGAGGATATAACCATATAACAGGGAGGAGATATAACCATATAACAGGGAGGAGATATAACCATATAACAGGGAGGAGATATAACCATATAACAGGGAGGAGATATAACCATATAACAGGGAGGAGATATAACCATATAACAGGGAGGAGATATAACCATATAACAGGGAGGAGATATAACCATATAACAGGGAGGAGATATAACCATATAACAGGGAGGAGATATAACCATATAACAGGGAGGAGATATAACCATATAACAGGGAGGAGGAGATATAACCATATAACAGGGAGGAGATATAACCATATAACAGGGAGGAGATATAACCATATAACAGGGAGGAGATATAACCATATAACAGGGAGGAGATATAACCATATAACAGGGAGGAGATATAACCATATAACAGGGAGGAGATATAACCATATAACAGGGAGGAGATATAACCATATAACAGGGAGGAGATATAACCATATAACAGGGAGGAGATATAACCATATAACAGGGAGGAGATATAACCATATAACAGGGAGGAGATATAACCATATAACAGGGAGGAGATATAACCATATAACAGGGAGGAGATATAACCATATAACAGGGGAGATATAACCATATAACAGGAGGAGATATAACCATATAACAGGGAGGAGATATAACCATATAACAGGGAGGAGGAGATATAACCATATAACAGGGAGGAGATATAACCATATAACAGGGAGGAGATATAACCATATAACAGGGAGGAGATATAACCATAAACAGGGAGGAGATATAACCATATAACAGGGAGGAGATATAACCATATAACAGGGAGGAGATATAAACCATATAACAGGGAGGAGATATAACCATATAACAGGGAGGAGATATAACCATATAACAGGGAGGAGATATAACCATATAACAGGGAGGAGATATAACCATATAACAGGGAGGAGATATAACCATATAACAGGGAGGAGATATAACCATATAACAGGGAGGAGATATAACCATATAACAGGGAGGAGATATAACCATATAACAGGGAGGAGGAGGAGATATAACCATATAACAGGGAGGAGGAGATATAACCATATAACAGGGAGGAGATATAACCATATAACAGGGAGGAGATATAACCATATAACAGGGAGGAGATATAACCATATAACAGGGAGGAGATATAACCATATAACAGGGAGGAGATATAACCATATAACAGGGAGGAGATATAACCATATAACAGGGAGGAGATATAACCATAGGGAGAGATATAACCATATAACAGGGAGGAGATATAACCATATAACAGGGAGGAGATATAACCATATAACAGGGAGGAGATATAACCATATAACAGGGAGGAGATATAACATATAACAGGGAGGAGATATAACCATATAACAGGGAGGAGATATAACCATATAACAGGGAGGGAGGAGAGATATAACCATATAACAGGGAGGAGATATAACCATATAATATAGGGAGGAGATATAGGGAGGAGATATAACCATATAACAGGGAGGAGATATAACCATATAACAGGGAGGGAGGAGATATAACCATATAACAGGGAGGAGATATATAACCATATAACAGGGAGGAGATATATAACCATATAACAGGGAGGATATATAACCATATAACAGGGAGGAGATATAACCATATAACAGGGAGGAGATATAACCATATAACAGGGAGGAGATATAACCATATAACATGGAGGAGATATAACCATATAACAGGGAGGAGATATAACCATATAACAGGGAGGAGATATAACCATATAACAGGGAGGAGATATAACCATATAACAGGGAGGAGATATATAACCATATAACAGGGAGGAGATATAACCATATAACAGGGAGGAGATATAACCATATAACAGGGAGGAGATATAACCATATAACAGGGAGGACATATAACCATATAACAGGGAGGAGATATAACCATATAACAGGGAGGAGGAGATATAACCATATAACAGGGAGGAGATATAACCATATAACAGGGAGGAGATATAACCATATAACAGGGAGGAGATATAACCATATAACAGGGAGGAGATATAACCATATAACAGGGAGGAGGAGATATAACCATATAACAGGGAGGAGATATAACCATATAACAGGGAGGAGATATAACCATATAACAGGGAGGAGATATAACCATATAACAGGGAGGAGATATAACCATATAACAGGGAGGAGATATAACCATATAACAGGGAGGAGATATAACCATATAACAGGGAGGAGATATAACCATATAACAGGGAGGAGATATAACCATATAACAGGGAGGAGATATAACCATATAACAGGGAGGAGATATAACCATATAACAGGGAGGAGATATAACCATATAACAGGGAGGAGATATAACCATATAACAGGGAGGAGGAGATATAACCATATAACAGGGAGGAGATATAACCATATAACAGGGAGGAGATATAACCATATAACAGGGAGGAGATATAACCATATAACAGGGAGGAGATATAACCATATAACAGGGAGGAGATATAACCATATAACAGGGAGGAGATATAACCATATAACAGGGAGGAGATATAACCATATAACAGGGAGATATAACCATATAACAGGGAGGAGATATAACCATATAACAGGGAGGAGATATAACCATATAACAGGGAGGAGGAGATATAACCATATAACAGGGAGGAGATATAACCATATAACAGGGAGGAGATATAACCATATAACAGGGAGGAGATATAACCATATAACAGGGAGGAGATATAACCATATAACAGGGAGGAGATATAACCATATAACAGGGAGGAGATATAACCATATAACAGGGAGGAGGAGATATAACCATATAACAGGGAGGAGGAGGAGATATAACCATATAACAGGGAGGAGATATAACCATATAACAGGGAGGAGATATAACCATATAACAGGGAGGAGATATAACCATATAACAGGGAGGAGATATAACCATATAACAGGGAGGAGATATAACCATATAACAGGGAGGAGATATAACCATATAACAGGGAGGAGATATAACCATATAACAGGGAGGAGATATAACCATATAACAGGGAGGAGATATAACCATATAACAGGGAGGAGATATAACCATATAACAGGGAGGAGATATAACCATATAACAGGGAGGAGATATAACCATATAACAGGGAGGAGATATAACCATATAACAGGGAGGAGATATAACCATATAACAGGGAGGAGATATAACCATATAACAGGGAGGAGATATAACCATATAACAGGGAGGAGATATAACCATATAACAGGGAGGAGATATAACCATATAACAGGGAGGAGATATAACCATATAACAGGGAGGAGATATAACCATATAACAGGGAGGAGGAGATATAACCATATAACAGGGAGGAGGAGATATAACCATATAACAGGGAGGAGATATAACCATATAACAGGGAGGAGGAGATATAACCATATAACAGGGAGGAGATATAACCATATAACAGGGAGGAGGAGATATAACCATATAACAGGGAGGAGGAGATATAACCATATAACAGGGAGGAGGAGATATAACCATATAACAGGGAGGAGGAGATATAACCATATAACAGGGAGGAGATATAACCATATAACAGGGAGGAGATATAACCATATAACAGGGAGGAGGAGATATAACCATATAACAGGGAGGAGATATAACCATATAACAGGGAGTAGATATAACCATATAACAGGGAACAGAGAGATATAACTACAGTAACAGTGTTGTTACCACTACACAGTAACAGTGTTTGTTACCACTACAGTAACAGTGTTGTTACCACTACAGTAACAGTGTTGTTACCACTACACTACAGTAACAGTGTTGTTACCACTACAGTAACAGTGTTGTTACCACTAACATAACAGTGTTGTTACCACTACTGTAACAGTGTTGTTACCACTACAGTAACAGTGTTGTTACCACTACAGTAACAGTGTTGTTACCACTACAGTAACAGTGTTGTTACCACTACAGTAACAGTGTTGTTACCACTACAGTAACAGTGTTGTTACCACTACCATAACAGTGTTGTTACCACTACAGTAACAGTGTTGTTACCACTAACATAACAGTGTTGTTACCACTACAGTAACAGTGTTGTTACCACTACAGTAACAGTGTTGTTACCACTACAGTAACAGTGTTGTTACCACTACCATAACAGTGTTGTTACCACTACAGTAACAGTGTTGTTACCACTACCATAACAGTGTTGTTACCACTAACATAACAGTGGTGTTACCAATAACATAACAGTGTTGTTACCACTAACATAACAGTGTTGTTACCACTACCATAACAGTGTTGTTACCACTAACATAACAGTGTTGTTACCACTACAGTAACAGTGTTGTTACCACTACAGTAACAGTGTTGTTACCACTACAGTAACAGTGTTGTTACCACTACAGTAACAGTGTTGTTACCACTACAGTAACAGTGTTGTTACCACTACATAACAGTGTTGTTACCACTACAGTAACAGTGTTGTTACCACTAACATAACAGTGTTGTTACCACTAACATAACAGTGTTGTTACCACTACCATAACAGTGTTGTTACCACTACCATAACAGTGTTGTTACCACTACAGTAACAGTGTTGTTACCACTAACATAACAGTGTTGTTACCAATAACATAACAGTGTTGTTACCACTACTGTAACAGTGTTGTTACCACTACTGTAACAGTGTTGTTACCACTACAGTAACAGTGTTGTTACCACTACCGTAACAGTGTTGTTACCACTACCATAACAGTGTTGTTACCACTACCATAACAGTGTTGTTACCACTACATAACAGTGTTGTTACCACTACAGTAACAGTGTTGTTACCACTACCGTAACAGTGTTGTTACCACTACAGTAACAGTGTTGTTACCAATAACATAACAGTGTTGTTACCACTACAGTAACAGTGTTGTTACCACTACAGTAACAGTGTTGTTACCAATAACATAACAGTGTTGTTACCACTACTGTAACAGTGTTGTTACCACTACCATAACAGTGTTGTTACCACTACCATAACAGTGTTGTTACCACTACTGTAACAGTGTTGTTACCACTACAGTAACAGTGTTGTTACCACTACCATAACAGTGTTGTTACCACTACAGTAACAGTGTTGTTACCAATAACATAACAGTGTTGTTACCACTACAGTAACAGTGTTGTTACCACTACAGTAACAGTGTTGTTACCAATAACATAACAGTGTTGTTACCACTACCATAACAGTGTTGTTACCAATAACATAACAGTGTTGTTACCACTACAGTAACAGTGTTGTTACCACTACTGTAACAGTGTTGTTACCACTACAGTAACAGTGTTGTTACCACTACTGTAACAGTGTTGTTACCACTACAGTAACAGTGTTGTTACCACTACAGTAACAGTGTTGTTACCACTACAGTAACAGTGTTGTTACCACTACAGTAACAGTGTTGTTACCACTACAGTAACAGTGTTGTTACCACTACAGTAACAGTGTTGTTACCACTACTGTAACAGTGTTGTTACCACTACAGTAACAGTGTTGTTACCACTAACAGTAACAGTGTTGTTACCACTACAGTAACAGTGTTGTTACCACTACAGTAACAGTGTTGTTACCACTACCATAACAGTGTTGTTACCACTACCATAACAGTGTTGTTACCACTACTGTAACAGTGTTGTTACCACTACAGTAACAGTGTTGTTACCACTACCATAACAGTGTTGTTACCACTACAGTAACAGTGTTGTTACCAATAACATAACAGTGTTGTTACCACTACAGTAACAGTGTTGTTACCACTACCATAACAGTGTTGTTACCAATAACATAACAGTGTTGTTACCACTACTGTAACAGTGTTGTTACCACTACCATAACAGTGTTGTTACCACTACCATAACAGTGTTGTTACCACTACTGTAACAGTGTTGTTACCACTACAGTAACAGTGTTGTTACCAATAACATAACAGTGTTGTTACCACTACAGTAACAGTGTTGTTACCAATAACATAACAGTGTTGTTACCACTACAGTAACAGTGTTGTTACCACTACCATAACAGTGTTGTTACCAATAACATAACAGTGTTGTTACCACTACTGTAACAGTGTTGTTACCACTACCATAACAGTGTTGTTACCAATAACATAACAGTGTTGTTACCACTACAGTAACAGTAACAGTGTTGTTACTACTACTGTAACAGTGTTGTTACTACTACTGTTACAGTGTTGTTACCACTACAGTAACAGTGTTGTTACCACTACAGTAACAGTGTTGTTACCACTACAGTAACAGTGTTGTTACCACTACAGTAACAGTGTTGTTACCACTACAGTAACAGTGTTGTTACCACTACAGTAACAGTGTTGTTACCACTACTGTAACAGTGTTGTTACCACTACAGTAACAGTGTTGTTACCACTACAGTAACAGTGTTGTTACCACTACAGTAACAGTGTTGTTACCACTACAGTAACAGTGTTGTTACCACTACCATAACAGTGTTGTTACCACTACCATAACAGTGTTGTTACCACTACCATAACAGTGTTGTTACCACTACCATAACAGTGTTGTTACCACTACCATAACAGTGTTGTTACCACTACAGTAACAGTGTTGTTACCACTACAGTAACAGTGTTGTTACCACTACCGTAACAGTGTTGTTACCACTAACATAACAGTGGTGTTACCAATAACATAACAGTGTTGTTACCACTAACATAACAGTGTTGTTACCACTACCATAACAGTGTTGTTACCACTAACATAACAGTGGTGTTACCAATAACATAACAGTGTTGTTACCACTAACATAACAGTGTTGTTACCAATAACATAACAGTGTTGTTACCACTACAGTACCAGTGGTGTTACTACTACAGTAACAGTGTTGTTACCACTACAGTAACAGTGTTGTTACTACTACAGTAACAGTGTTGTTACCACTACATGAACAGTGTTGTTACCACTACAGTAACAGTGTTGTTACCAATAACATAACAGTGTTGTTACCACTAACATAACAGTGTTGTTACCACTACCATAACAGTGTTGTTACCACTACCATAACAGTGTTGTTACCACTACAGTAACAGTGTTGTTACCACTAACATAACAGTGTTGTTACCACTACAGTAACAGTGTTGTTACCACTACCATAACAGTGTTGTTACCACTACAGTAACAGTGTTGTTACCACTACAGTAACAGTGTTGTTACCACTACAGTAACAGTGTTGTTACCAATAACATGACAGTGTTGTTACCACTACAGTAACAGTGTTGTTACCAATAACATAACAGTGTTGTTGCCAATAACATAACAGTGTTGTTACCACTACAGTAACAGTGTTGTTACCACTACAGTAACAGCGTTGTCTAAACATTTACCCTATAAAACTGTTATTTTTTTTTACCGTTTTAGAAGTATTTAGTTCCGAGTGAAGCACTTTCATTGGTTATATATGAATGTTAGAGGTTAATGTGATATAATTTCTGCATGCATACTGAGGGACAAATGTACTTTAATCCAACCACAGTCATGAGTGTTAATCATTCGGTTTAAAGCTCAGAAGCAGCTTGTGTGTGTGTGTGTGTGTGTGTGTGTGTGTGTGTGTGTGTGTGTGTGTGTGTGTGTGTGTGTGTGTGTGTGTGTGTGTGTGTGTGTGTGTGTGTGTGTGTGTGTGTGTGTGTGTGTGTGTGTGTGTGAGAGTGTAATCACTCTGGAATGCAGGGGCTTAACAGCAGGAGGCAGGAGAGCTTATAGTTCCATACTCCAGGGTAACGGTCTTTGCAAACACACTGTACTGAAGTTTACACGTTACTAACGCCAAGGCCACCCCAGCAGCGACAGGGTACGCAGCATCATCTGGATATGTGTGCAGCATCATCTGGATATGTGTGCAGCATCATCTGGATATGTGTGCAGCATCATCTGGATATGTGTGCAGCATCATCTGGATATGTGTGCAGCATCATCTGGATATGTGTGCAGCATCATCTGGATATGTGTGCAGCATCATCTGGATATGTGTGCAGCATCATCTGGATATGTGTGCAGCATCATCTGGATATGTGTGCAGCATCATCTGGATACGTGTGCAGCATCATCTGGATATGTGTGCAGCATCATCTAGTGTGCAGCATCATCTAGATATGTGTGCAGCATCATCTGGATATGTGTGCAGCATCATCTAGATATGTATGCAGCATCATCTGGATATGTCATCTGTGCAGCATCATCTGGATATGTGTGCAGCATCATCTGGATATGTGTGCAGCATCATCTGGATATGTGTGCAGCATCATCTAGATATGTGTGCAGCATCATCTAGATATGTGTGCAGCATCATCTGGATATGTGTGCAGCATCATCTGGATATGTGTGCAGCATCATCTGGATATGTGTGCAGCATCATCTGGATATGTGTGCAGCATCATCTGGATATGTGTGCAGCATCATCTGGATATGTGTGCAGCATCATCTGGATATGTGTGCAGCATCATCTGGATATGTGTGCAGCATCATCTGGATATGTGTGCAGCATCATCTGGATATGTGTGCAGCATCATCTGGATATGTGTGCAGCATCATCTGGATACGTGTGCAGCATCATCTGGATATGTGTGCAGCATCATCTAGATATGTGTGCAGCATCATCTGGATATGTGTGCAGCATCATCTGGATATGTGTGCAGCATCATCTGGATACGTGTGCAGCATCATCTGGATATGTGTGCAACAAAAGTTCAACATTCACCTTCTGCTACCATTTCTGTCAAGCCACCTCCTCCTCACCTTCTCTCCTCCTCATCTCCTCCTCTCCTCCTCACCTCCTCTCCCCCTCACCTCCTCTCCTCCTCCTCACCTCCTCTCATCCTCTCATCCTCTCCTCCTCTCCTACTCACCTTCTCTCATGTCCATTTCAGTCTGTACTCTCATTCTCTGTTCAATCATTGTTTCTCTGCCTTTCTTTCATTCCCTTACTCTTTTCATTCTGTCTTGTAAAACCTCCTCAGACAAATTGGCAATCAGCGCTGAACAAGAGAAGATGCTTTGATGGGTGTGTGTGTTGGTGTGTGTGTGTGTGTGTGTGTGTGTGTGCGTGGTTGCCCTCTCCGTGTGTGACAGGGTTACCAACCTCCTTGACCAATCACATTCTTCTGTCAGGGCTCCGTCGCCCAGAGCAACAGGGGTTCTGGCTGGCCAATCGGCATTCAAATGAGTCCATTCAATGACATCACAAATGTCATGCCTCTGTGAAAGCACACATACACACTATTACTTTATTTCTGGATTCAAACACACTGTAGGCTTACATTGATCTGCAACATTACCACTAACTGGACAGAGAGAGAAAGAGAGACATTGATCTGCAACATTACCACTAACTGGACAGAGAGAGAAAGAGAGACATTGATCTGCAACATTACCACTAACTGGACAGAGAGAGAAAGAGAGACAGTGATCTGCATTGTACTCCTCACAGACACTAGGCCTGCATCCCCACCACAGCTCATTCACAACCATCAACACTGACCAAACAGACATGCACACACACGCACATAGAGACACACTAATGAGACAAGAGCACTCAGCCTTGGGCTAATGTCCTCTTTCTGTTCTCTCTTTTCTCTTCCTCCACTTGTCTGTTATTGGACTGTTGGTTAATTAGCAGATAGAGGAAAGCGTCTGTCGGATCATTAACTCACTTGGCCAGACAAGACCTATTTAAACATGTCACACCCCTTCTCTCCATCAGTCCCTCCCTCCCCTTCATCTCCTCCTCGCTTTATCTCTTTCCTATCTTCCCACCCCTCTACTTGCCCCCAGATGTCTGTCTGTCTGTCTGTCTGTCTGTCTGTCTGTCTGTCTGTCTGTCTGTCTGTCTGTCTGTCTGTCTGTCTGTCTGTCTGTCTGTCTGTCTGTCTGTCTGTCTGTCTGTCTGTCTGTCTGTGTCTCTCTCTCTCTCGGGGCTGGGGACTACAGAGTAGAGAGAGACCCTGACATACACACACAGCAGGGGCCCGAGTGTTTCCATAGCAGATTTATGACACAACAGGCCCAGAGGGATGGCTAGACAGACCAGCACACAGACCTGCACTTTTTGCAGAGGAATATAATTCATAAAACACACACGCAACATACAGACACAGCAGGACTGTAATCACCCGATAATTAGGTGCTGATTCGATATGTTTTGCAAATCACAATTCTCACAATTCTATATGTATTGTGAGTCGATAATGGATTTGCCCCCCCCCATAACTAATGGTGAGTGGACTCCAGTTACTCAACGTCCCCAACAAAGTAGTCCTAATGATACAGACCAGAGGTAGAGAACACCATGGACGAAACAGAGGGAAGAAGAGGAATTTAAAGAGATAAAAGATGAGGAGTAGAGTGAGAGAAAAAGAGAGGGGAGAAACGGAGGGGAGGAACAGAGGGGAGGAACAGAGGGGAGAAACAGAGGGGAGAAACAGAGGGGAGGAACGGAGGGGAGGAACAGAGGGGAGGAACAGAGGGGAGAAACAGAGGGGAGAAACAGAGGGGAGGAACAGAGGGGAGGAACAGAGGGGAGGAACAGAGGGGAGGAACAGAGGGGAGAAACAGAGGGGAGGAACAGAGGGGAGGAACAGAGGGGAGGAACAGAGGGGAGAAACAGAGGGGAGGAACAGAGGGGAGGAACAGAGGGGAGGAACAGAGGGGAGAAACAGAGGGGAGGAACAGAGGGGAGGAACAGAGGGGAGAAACAGAGGGGAGGAACAGAGGGGAGGAACAGAGGGGAGGAACAGAGGGGAGGAACAGAGGGGAGAAACAGAGGGGAGAAACAGAGGGGAGAAACAGAGGGGAGAAACAGAGGGGAGGAACAGAGGGGAGAAACAGAGGGGAGGAACAGAGGGGAGAAACAGAGGGGAGAAACAGAGGGGAGGAACAGAGGGGAGGAACAGAGGGGAGAAACAGAGGGGAGGAACAGAGGGGAGGAACAGAGGGGAGAAACAGAGGGGAGAAACAGAGGGGAGAAACAGAGGGGAGGAACAGAGGGGAGGAACAGAGGGGAGGAACAGAGGGGAGGGAAAGGACAAAGGGGAAAATTAAATAGAGATGGAGAGAGAGAGAGAGAGAGAGAGAGAGAGAGAGAGAGAGAGAGACAGAGACACAGACACACAGAGAAACAGACACAGAGAAATAGAGACAGACAGAGACAGAGACACAGACACAGATAAATAGAAATAGAGAGAGAGAGAGAGAGAGAGAGAGAGAGAGAGAGAGAGAGAGAGAGAGAGAGAGAGAGAGAGAGAGAGAGAGAGAGAGAGAGAGAGAGAGAGAGACACAGACACACAGAGAGACAGACACAGAGAAATAGAGACAGACAGAGACAGAGACACAGACACAGATAAATAGAAATAAAGAGAGAGAGAGAGAGAGAGAGAGAGAGAGAGAGAGAGAGAGAGAGAGAGAGAGAGAGAGAGAGAGAGAGAGAGAGAGAGAGAGAGAGAGGGGAAAGGCGGGATTTGGGACCATTTCCAAAAGTGATTAAGTGGAGGAAACCAGGCAGACTGTAGACCCCTGAGCCCCGCTCAATACATTAACCCTGTACATACTACATACATTAACCCTGTACATACCACATACATTAACCCTGTACATACCACATACATTAACCCTGTACATACTACATACATTAACCCTGTACATACTACATACATTAACCCTGTACATACTACATACATTAACCCTGTACATACTACATACATTAACCCTGTACATACTACATATATTAACCCTGTACATACTACATACATTAACCCTGTACATACTACATACATTAACCCTGTACATACTACATACATTAACCCTGTACATACTACATACATTAACCCTGTACATACTACATACATTAACCCTGTACATACTACATACATTAACCCTGTACATACTACATACATTAACCCTGTACATACTACATACATTAACCCTGTACATACCACATACATTAACCCTGTACATACCACATACATTAACCCTGTACATACTACATACATTAACCCTGTACATACCACATACATTAACCCTGTACATACTACATACATTAACCCTGTACATACTACATACATATGTCTCCGCTCCGGGCCTCTCGTCGGGAGTGTAGACTGCTTTGTAGGACGCCGCTGTCTTCGGCTTCCACGGCTCGTGACATGCGACCATCGTTGATTGCCATGCTCCTCTTGCTGTGCTCCTTCAACTCTGCTATCAGATGGGGAAGGAGAGGCTAAGAGAATATTTTTTTTTTATACTTTTACTTTTGATACTTAAGTACATTTAAAACCAAAGACTTTTACTCAAGTAGTATTTTACTGAGTCATTTTCTTTTAAGGTATCTTTACTTTTACTTAAATATGACAATTGTGTACTTTTTCCACCATTGCAATTTAGATCTCTCTCTTTCTCTCTGTGTCTCCTTCCCTACCTCCTCTTCTCTCTCTGTGTGTCTCCCTCCCTACCTCCTCTTCTCTCTCTCTGTGTCTCCTTCCCTACCTCCTCTTCTCTCTCTCTGTGTCTCCTTCCCTACCTCCTCTTCTCTCTCTCTGTGTCTCACTCCCTACCTCCTCTTCTCTCTCTCTGTGTGTCTCCTTCCCTACCTCCTCTTCTCTCTCTCTGTGTCTCACTCCCTACCTCCTCTTCTCTCTCTCTGTGTGTCTCCTTCCCTACCTCCTCTTCTCTCTCTCTGTGTCTCACTCCCTACCTCCTCTTCTCTCTCTCTGTGTCTCCTTCCCTACCTCCTCTTCTCTCTCTCTGTGTCTCACTCCCTACCTCCTCTTCTCTCTCTCTGTGTCTCCTTCCCTACCTCCTCTTCTCTCTCTCTGTGTCTCCTTCCCTACCTCCTCTTCTCTCTCTCTCTGTGTCTCCCTCTCTACCTCCTCTTCTCTCTCTCTGTGTCTCCTTCCCTACCTCCTCTTCTCTCTCTCTGTGTCTCCTTCCCTACCTCCTCTTCTCTCTCTCTGTGTCTCACTCCCTACCTCCTCTTCTCTCTCTCTGTGTGTCTCCTTCCCTACCTCCTCTTCTCTCTCTCTGTGTCTCACTCCCTACCTCCTCTTCTCTCTCTCTGTGTCTCCTTCCCTACCTCCTCTTCTCTCTCTCTGTGTCTCACTCCCTACCTCCTCTTCTCTCTCTCTGTGTCTCCTTCCCTACCTCCTCTTCTCTCTCTCTGTGTCTCCTTCCCTACCTCCTCTTCTCTCTCTCTCTGTGTCTCCCTCTCTACCTCCTCTTCTCTCTCTCTGTGTCTCCCTCCCTCCCTCCTCTTCTCTCTCTCTGTGTCTCCCTACCTCCTCTTCTCTCTCTCTGTGTCTCCCTCCCTACCTCCTCTTCTCTCTCTCTGTGTCTCCCTCCCTACCTCCTCTTCTCTCTCTCTGTGTCTCCCTCCCTACCTCCTCTTCTCTCTCTCTGTGTCTCCTTCCCTACCTCCTCTTCTCTCTCTCTGTGTCTCCTTCCCTACCTCCTCTTCTCTCTCTCTCTGTGTCTCCCTCCCTACCTCCTCTTCTCTCTCTCTGTGTCTCCCTCCCTACCTCCTCTTCTCTCTCTCTGTGTCTCCCTCTCTACCTCCTCTTCTCTCTCTCTGTGTCTCCCTCCCTACCTCCTCTTCTCTCTCTCTGTGTCTCCCTCTCTACCTCCACTTCTCTCTCTCTGTGTCTCCCTCTCTACCTCCTCTTCTCTCTCTCTGTGTCTCCTTCCCTACCTCCTCTTCTCTCTCTCTGTGTCTCCCTCTCTACCTCCTCTTCTCTCTCTGTGTGTCTCCCTCCCTCCTCTTCTCTCTCTCTGTGTCTCCCTACCTCCTCTTCTCTCTCTCTGTGTCTCTTTCCCTACCTCCTCTTCTCTCTCTCTGTGTCTCCCTCCCTACCTCCTCTTCTCTCTCTCTGTGTCTCCTTCCCTACCTCATCTTCTCTCTCTCTGTGTCTCCTTCCCTACCTCCTCTTATCTCTCTCTGTGTCTCCTTCCCTACCTCATCTTCTCTCTCTCTTTGTCTCCCTCCCTACCTCCTCTTCTCTCTCTCTGTCTCCCTCCCTACCTCCTCTTCTCTCTCTCTGTGTCTCCTTCCCTACCTCATCTTCTCTCTCTGTGTGTCTCCCTCTCTACCTCCTCTTCTCTCTCTCTGTGTCTCCTTCCCTACCTCATCTTCTCTCTCTCTGTGTCTCCCTCCCTACCTCCTCTTCTCTCTCTCTGTGTCTCCTTCCCTACCTCCTCTTCTCTCTCTCTGTGTCTCCCTCCCTACCTCCTCTTCTCTCTCTCTGTGTCTCCTTCCCTACCTCATCTTCTCTCTCTCTGTGTCTCCCTCCCTACCTCCTCTTCTCTCTCTCTGTGTCTCCTTCCCTACCTCCTCTTCTCTCTCCCTCCTTTCCTATATATTCCATTACTAAAGTCAAACTGGTCCCTGATGAGGAGCAAAGAAAGGGTGAAGAAAACGAGTGCAGCATCAACTACATTATTTAACAAGCCAGTTAAACCTAACACTGTGTTTTCAGTCTTCTGGCACGGCTAGTCACCTCTCTCTCCCCCTCTCTCAATCTCCCTCTCTCTCCTTCCTTCCCTTTCTTTCTCCTTCTCTCACTTTCTCTCTCTCTCTCTCTCTCAATCTCCCTCTCTCTCCTTCCTTCCCTTTCTTTCTCCTTCTCTCACTTTCTCCCTCTCTCCCTCTCCCCCTCTCTCAATCTCCCTCTCTCTCCTTCCTTCCCTTTCTTTCTCCTTCTCTCACTTTCTCTCTCTCTCCCTCTCCCCCTCTCTCAATCTCCCTCTCTCTCCTTCCTTCCCTTTCTTTCTCCTTCTCTCACTTTCTCTCTCTCTCCCTCTCCCCCTCTCTCAATCTACCTCTCTCTCCTTCCTTCCCTTTCTTTCTCCTTCTCTCACTTTCTCTCTCTCTCCCTCTCCCCCTCTCTCAATCTACCTCTCTCTCCTTCCTTCCTTCCCTTTCTTTCTCCTTCTCTCACTTTCTCTCTCTCTCCCTCTCCCTCTCTCTTCCCCCCTCTCAATCTCCCTCTCTCTCCTTCCTCCCCTTTCTTTCTCCTTCTCTCACTTTCTCTCTCTCTCCCTCTCCCTCTATCTCACCCTCTCTCAATCTACCTCTCTCTCCTTCCTTCCCTTTCTTTCTCCTTCTCTCACTTTCTCTCTCTCTGTGTCTCCCTCCCTCCCCCCTGCTTGGCAGTTTGTTCTCCACAGTGGTAAATCAGTCGGAAACTACTCTGTGTAACAACTCTCTAAATACAACTCAGAACTATTCTATGTGTGTGTTCGATGTGGTAAAATAATGTTAGCTTCGTTAGCCACATTAATTAGGTTATAAAAGTGGAGTGTGTGTATGTGTTAGTGTATGTATGTGTGTGCGTGTGTGTGTGCATTATTAGATTTGTCAGCAAAGACTGGGATAATGAGAACCAGCAGTGCCTACTCCCATGGCCCAGCATGCACTAGTGCTCCCGTGGGCTCCTGGGTCACATTCAGGAACAAACGGAAGAGTGTGTTTTCAATAGGAAAGGGAAAATGACCTCAGGTACACCTCCTTTCCAAAGGGTTTTCTGCTGTTTCATGCTCACTGAATGAGACCCTGTACACAATAGTTATTTGCTGCCTGCTGTCTCAAACAAGCTGCCATTAAAACAGGATGTTTACTGTCCTTCTACTAACCAGCTGTTACTGAGAGAGCGATAGAAAGAGAGAAAGAGAAATAGAGAGACAGAGAAAGAACGAGAGAGAACGAGAGACAGAGACAGAGACAGAGAGAAAGACAGAGTGACAGAAAGAGAGACAGAGAGAAAATTCAAATAGTAAGTAATGGAGAGAAATCTACTTTTTCTAGATTGACAATAATAACATCAGCAACTCGTCATCATCATCCTAATCCCTATAACTCAATGTTAGTCATTACACTTGGATCAGTAGGATCAAAACACTGATACGTTTTGTTATTTTATTCAGAGACAGAAATGGGATCTGGATGGTAAAAATGAATGGTTCCACCCTGATGGTAACCTAATGCTAATCCCTGTGGGTTCCTCACCCAGACATGGTTCTAAGGCTGTTCCTCACCCAGACATGGTTCTAAGGCTGTTCCTCACCCAGACATGGTTCTAAGGCTGTTCCTTACCCAGACATGGTTCTAAGGCTGTTCCTCACCCAGACATGGTTCTAAGGCTGTTCCTCACCCAGACATGGTTCTAAGGCTGTTCCTCACTCAGACATGGTTCTAAGGCGGTTCCTCACCCAGACATGGTTCTAAGGCGGTTCCTCACCCAGACATGGTTCTAAGGCGGTTCCTCACCCAGACATGGTTCTAAGGCGGTTCTAAGGCGGTTCCTCACCCAGTTTTCTATTGTAAGATTTTGTCAGCTGGGATTCTGTGTACACAGATTCAGGGGAGACACACAGAGATGGTTACAAACATACAAACACAGAGGCACGTAAAGACTCACTCACTCACTCACTCACTCACTCACTCACTCACTCACTCACTCACTCACTCACTCACTCACCTCACTGACTGACTGACTGAAGGGCCCCCTTCTGACGCTCTCACAAAACAAATTGACAACCTATGAACTAAAAAAGTTTATGAATGTTGTAATATGATTGGCAGTTGACACTTTTAGAGGAAGAGAGTAACTGGTTGAGCTCACGGGGGGCAGAGTGGGGGGGTTAAGGTCATTGTCCAATCAGAGGATAGGAGGCCAAACCCTTCCTCTCAGACATATACACAAACACACATTATGAATGGTTCTCTGTGTTCGTGGGAAATGTGTTTATCTAAACCAAACAACAACATCCAGTTACCTCAACGAGGCTGAACGCAGCTCGCTACCTGCTACGCAACGACTTGAACCAGAGTCTGTCTGGGACGCTAGAGTCAGACACACACACACACACACGCATACAGTGGAATGTGAGCCATTTCCCAGTGTGTGTTGGGAGTGAGGTGGACAGCACAGTCATTATTCTCCTAATCTATTTAACACCAACTCTCCTGTGCCTGGTGCTGCCTGCCCCTACACGCACACACACACACACACACACACACACACACACACACACACACACACACACACACACACACACACACACACACACACACACACACACACACACACACACACACACACACACACACACACACACACACACACACACATCCATGATGAAGCTTGTGTTCATATAACAGGAGATTAACCTCAGACCTCACATTTATTAATTCTGGTAAGGTCAGCAATGTGATTACCATACACACACAACCCCCCACACACACACACACACACACAAACAAACACACACACAGCGAGACAGACAGACACACACAGACAGAGAGGCATGTGTTGCAGGTGAGTGGGGGGAAATGGACTAATTTGTCTGTGTATCCTGATCATGCTGATATGGAGCTGCTGTAATGAGGACCACATTTAGACTGGAGACATACTACTGTCATATGTCACTGACAGAGAGACAGATGGAGAGGGAGGGAGAGGGAGGGAGGGAGACAGAGGGAGGGAGACAGAGGGAGGGAGGGAGACAGAAGGAGGGAGAGGGAGGGAGAGGGAGGGAGGGGGAGGGAGGGAGACAGAGGGAGGGAGGGAGACAGAGGGAGGGAGGGAGGGAGACAGAGGGAGGGAGGGAGACAGAGTGAGAGAAAGAGAGAGAGGCAAGATACAGGGAGGAGTGGATTGGGAGAAGAAAGCATGGCCTGGGTTTCCTCTGCACCTCCCCTGCATCCTTCCATTCCTCACCCCTCCTCACCCTTTCTCACCCTTCCTCATCCCTTCCTCCGCTGAACACACCCAGTCACCCTCATTCCCCATCGCCTACCCCTCTCCTTCCCCTCTCCTCTCCTCTCATGCCCCCTCTTCTCCTCTCTCTCCCTCTTCCACCCTCTTCTCCTCCATCTCCCCCTCTTCTCCCCCTCTCCTTCCCCTCTCATCTCCTCTCATACCCCCTCTTCTCCTCTCTCTCCCTCTTCCACCCCTCTTCTCATCCCTCTCCCCATCTCCTACCCTCTCCTTCCCCTCATTTCTCCCTCTCCTACCACCTCTTCTCCTACCTCTCCCCCTCTTCTACCCCTCTCCTACCCCTCACCTCACCTTCCCCTCCTACCCCCTCTTCCCCTAACCTACCCCTCTCCTACCCATCTCCTTCCCCTCTCATCTCCCTCTCCTACCACCTCTTCTCCTTCCTCTCCCCCTAACCTACCCATCTCCTTCCCCTCTCATCTCCCTCTCCTACCACCTCTTCTCCTTCCTCTCCCCCTAACCTACCCATCTCCTTCCCCTCTCCTTCCCCTCTCATCACTCTCTCCTACCACCTCTTCTCCTTCCTCTCCCCCTAACCTACCCATCTCCTTCCCCTCTCATCTCCCTCTCCTACCACCTCTTCTCCTTCCTCTCCCCCTAACCTACCCATCTCCTTCCCCTCTCCTTCCCCTCTCCTTCCCCTTTCATAATCCTTCCCCTCTCTTTTTTCCCAAACCACCATCCTATAAACTCAGCCTTCAATCTATGCAAATAATAGTTTGAGATTCAGGTGAAGATTCTTGTTGTTTTTACGAGTATCGTATAGTGTGTTGGCTCCTTTTCACTGTTGTCAAGCCTGTAGCATGGTACAATAATGTGGATGGGAAGGCTGTAGCATGGTAGGATACTGTGGATGGGAAGGGTTGTAGCATGGTAGGATACTGTGGATGGGAAGGGTTGTAGCATGGTAGGATACTGTGGGTGGGAATGGTCTGAAGCATGGTAGGATACTGTGGATGGGAAGGGTTGTAGCATGGTAGGATACTGTGGGTGGGAATGGTCTGAAGCATGGTAGGATACTGTGGATGGGAAGGGTCTGTAGCAAATCAAATCAAATCAGATTTTATTTGTCACATACACATGGTTAGCAGATGTTAATGCGAGTGTAGCGAAATGCTTGTGCTTCTAGTTCCGACAATGCAGTGATAACCAACAAGTAATCTAACTAACAATTCCAAAACTACTGTCTTATACACAGTGTAAGGGGATAAAGAATATGTACATAAGGATATATGAATGAGTGATGGTACAGAGCAGCATACAGTAGATGGTATCGAGTACAGTATATACATATGAGATGAGTATGTAGACAAAGTAAACAAAGTGGCATAGTTAAAGTGGCTAGTGATACATGTATTACATAAGGATGCAGTCGATGATGTAGAGTACAGTATATACGTATGCATATGAGATGAATAATGTAGGGTAAGTAACATTATATAAGGTAGCATTGTTTAAAGTGGCTAGTGATATATTTACATCATTTCCCATCAATTCCCATTATTAAAGTGGCTGGAGTTGGGTCAGTGTCAATGACAGTGTGTTGGCAGCAGCCACTCAATGTTAGTGGTGGCTGTTTAACAGTCTGATGGCCTTGAGATAGAAGCTGTTTTTCAGTCTCTCGGTCCCAGCTTTGAAGCACCTATACTGACCTCGCCTTCTGGATGATAGCGGGGTGAACAGGCAGTGGTTCGGGTGGTTGATGTCCTTGATGATCTTTATGGCCTTCCTGTAACATCGGGTGGTGTAGGTGTCCTGGAGGGCAGGTAGTTTGCCCCCGGTGATGCGTTGTGCAGACCTCACTACCCTCTGGAGAGCCTTACGGTTGAGGGCGGAGCAGTTGCCGTACCAGGCGGTGATACAGCCTGCCAGGATGCTCTCGAGTGTGCATCTGTAGAAGTTTGTGAGTGCTTTTGGTGACAAGCCGAATTTCTTCAGCCTCCTGAGGCTGAAGAGGCGCTGCTGCGCCTTCTTCATGACGCTGTCAGTGTGAGTGGACCAATTCAGTTTGTCTGTGATGTGTATGCCGAGGAACTTAAAACTTGCTACCCTCTCCACTACTGTTCCATCGATGTGGATAGGGGGGTGTTCCCTCTGCTGTTTCCTGAGGTCCACAATCATCTCCTTAGTTTTGTTGACGTTGAGTGTGAGGTTATTTTCCTGACACCACACTCCGAGGGCCCTCACCTCCTCCCTGTCGGCCGTCTCGTCGTTGTTGGTAATCAAGCCTACCACTGTTGTGTCGTCCGCAAACTTGATGATTGAGTTGGAGGCGTGCGTGGCCACGCAGTCGTGGGTGAACAGGGAGTACAGGAGAGGGCTCAGAACGCACCCTTGTGGGGCCCCCGTGTTGAGGATCAGCGGGGAGGAGATGTTGTTGCCTACCCTCACCACCTGGGGGCGGCCCGTCAGGAAGTCCAGTACCCAGTTGCACAGGGCGGGGTCGAGACCCAGGGTCTCGAGCTTGATGACGAGCTTGGAGGGTACTATGGTGTTGAATGCCGAGCTGTAGTCGATGAACAGCATTCTCACATAGGTATTCCTCTTGTCCAGGTGGGTTAGGGCAGTGTGCAGTGTGGTTGAGATTGCATCGTCTGTGGACCTATTTGGGCGGTAAGCAAATTGGAGTGGGTCTAGGGTGTCAGGTAGGGTGGAGGTGATATGGTCCTTGACTAGTCTCTCAAAGCACTTCATGATGACGGAAGTGAGTGCTACGGGGCGGTAGTCGTTTAGCTCAGTTACCTTAGCTTTCTTGGGAACAGGAACAATGGTGGCCCTCTTGAAGCATGTGGGAACAGCAGACTGGTATAGGGATTGATTGAATATGTCCGTAAACACACCGGCCAGCTGGTCTGCGCATGCTCTGAGGGCGCAGCTGGGGATGCCGTCTGGGCCTGCAGCCTTGCGAGGGTTAACACGTTTAAATGTCTTACTCACCTCGGCTGCAGTGAAGGAGAGACCGCATGTTTTCGTTGCAGGCCGTGTCAGTGGCACTGTATTGTCCTCAAAGCGGGCAAAAAGTTATTTAGTCTGCCTGGGAGCAAGACATCCTGGTCCGTGACTGGGCTGGGTTTCTTCTTGTAGTCCGTGATTGACTGTAGACCCTGCCACATGCCTCTTGTGTCTGAGCCATTGAATTGAGATTCCACTTTGTCTCTGTACTGATGCTTAGCTTGTTTAATAGCCTTGCGGAGGGAATAGCTGCATTGTTTATATTCGGACATGTTACCAGACACCTTGCCCTGATTAAAAGCAGTGGTTCGCGCTTTCAGTTTCACGCGAATGCTGCCATCAATCCACGGTTTCTGGTTAGGGAATGTTTTTATCGTTGCTATGGGAACGACATCTTCGACGCACGTTCTAATGAACTCGCACACCGAATCAGCGTATTCGTCAATATTTTTATCTGACGCAATACGAAACATGTCCCAGTCCACGTGATGGAAGCAGTCTTGGAGTGTGGAGTCAGCTTGGTCTGACCAGCGTTGGACAGACCTCAGCGTGGGAGCCTCTTGTTTTAGTTTCTGCCTGTAGGCAGGGATCAGCAAAATGGAGTCGTGGTCAGCTTTTCTGAAAGGGGGGCGGGGCAGGGCCTTATATGCGTCGCGGAAGTTAGAGTAACAATGATCCAAGGTTTTACCACCCCTGGTTGCGCAATCGATATGCTGATAAAATTTAGGGAGTCTTGTTTTCAGATTAGCTTTGTTAAAATCCCAGCTACAATGAATGCAGCCTCCGGATAAATGGTTTACAGTTTGCAAAGAGTTAAATAAAGTTCGTTCAGAGCCATCGATGTGTCTGCTTGGGGGGGGATATATAATGCTGTGATTATAATCGAAGAGAATTCTCTTGGAAGATAATGCGGTCTACATTTGATTGTGAGGAATTCTAAATCAGGTGAACAGAAGGATTTGAGTTCCTGTATGTTTCCTTCATCACACCATGTCTCGTTAGTCATGAGGCATACGCCCCCGCCACTCTTCTTACCAGAAAGATGTTTGTTTCTGTCGGCGCGATGCGTGGAGAAACCCGTTGGCTGCACCGCATCGGATAGCGTCTTCCCAGTGAGCCATGTTTCGGTGAAGCATAGGGCGTTGCAGTCTCTGATGTCCCTCTGGAATGCCACCCTTGCTCGGATTTCGTCAACCTTGTTGTCAAGAGACTGGACATTGGCAAGAAGAATGCTAGGTAGTGGTGCGCGATGTGCCCTTTTTCGGAGTCTGACCAGAAGACCGCCTCTTTTCCCTCTTTTTCGGAGTCGTTTTCTTGGGTCGCTGTATGCGATCCATTCCGTTGTCCTGTTTGTAAGGCAGAACACAGGATCCGCGTCGCGGAAAACATATTCTTGGTCGTACTGATGGTGAGTTGACGCTGATCTTATATTCAGTAGTTCTTCTCGACTGTATGTAATGAAACCTAAGATGACCTGGGGTACTAATGTAAGAAATAACACGTAAAAAAACAAAAAACTACATAGTTTCCTAGGAACGCGAAGCGAGGCGGCCATCTCTGTCGGCGCCGGAAGGAACATGGTAGGATACTGTGGGATACTGTGGGTGGGAAGGGCCTGTAGCATGGTACAATACTGTGGATGGGAAGGGTCTGAAGCATGGTACAATACTGTGGGTGGGACGGTCCTGTAACATGGTAGGATACTGTGGGTGGGACGGTCCTGTAACATGGTAGGATACTGTGGATGGGACGGTCCTGTAACATAGTAGGAGACTGTGGATGGGAAGGGTCTGAAGCATGGTACAATACTGTGGGTGGGACGGTCCTGTAACATGGTAGGATACTGTGGATGGGACGGTCCTGTAACATAGTAGGAGACTGTGGATGGGAAGGGTCTGAAGCATGGTACAATACTGTGGGTGGGACGGTCCTGTAACATGGTAGGATACTGTGGGTGGGAAGGGCCTGTAGCATGGTACAATACTGTGGATGGGAAGGGTCTGAAGCATGGTACAATACTGTGGGTGGGACGGTCCTGTAACATGGTAGGATACTGTGGGTGGGAAGGGCCTGTAGCATGGTACAATACTGTGGATGGGAAGGGTCTGAAGCATGGTACAATACTGTGGGTGGGACGGTCCTGTAACATGGTAGGATACTGTGGATGGGATGGTCCTGTAACATGGTAGGAGACTGTGGATGGGAAGGGTCTGAAGCATGGTACAATACTGTGGGTGGGACGGTCCTGTAACATGGTAGGATACTGTGGATGGGAAGGGTCTGTAATATGGTAGGATACTGTGGATGGGAAGGGTCTGTAGATGGCAGGATACTGTGGGTGGGAAGGGCCTGTAACATGGTAGGATACTGTGGATGGGAAGGGTCTGAAGCATGGTAGGATAATGTGGGTGGGAAGGGTCTGAAGCATGGTACAATACTGTGGGTGGGACGGTCCTGTAACATGGTAGGATAATGTGGATGGGACGGTCCTGTAACATGGTAGGATACTGTGGATGGGAAGGGTCTGAAGCATGGTACAATACTGTGGGTGGGACGGTCCTGTAACATGGTAGGATACTGTGGATGGGAAGGGTCTGTAATATGGTAGGATACTGTGGATGGGAAGGGTCTGTAGATGGCAGGATACTGTGGGTGGGAAGGGCCTGTAACATGGTAGGATACTGTGGATGGGAAGGGTCTGAAGCATGGTAGGATAATGTGGGTGGGAAGGGTCTGTAGCATGGTACAATACTGTGGGTGGGAAGGTCCTGTAACATGGTAGGATACTGTAAATGGGAAGGGTCTGTAGATGGTAGGATACTGTGGGTGGGAAGGGCCTGTAACATGGTAGGATACTGTGGATGGGAAGGGTCTGTAACATGGTAGATTACTGTGGTTGGTATTTGGCGTTTTGGTATTTAATTAGGATCCCCATTAGCTGTTCCAAAAGCAGCAGCTACTCTTCCTGGGGTCCAACACAAAACATGAACCATGACATAATACAGAACATTAATAGACAAGAACAGCTCAAGGACAGAACTACATCAAAAAACATTAAAGGCACACGTAGCCTACACACAAACTATCTAGGTCAGGGCTGCCCAACACTCTTCCTGGATATCTACCGTCTTGTGGGTTTTCAGACCAGCCCTAATTTAATACACCTGATCATACCAATTAGCTGCTCAACAAGACCTTAACTAGCTGAATCAGATATACTAAATTAGGGTTGGACTGAACCTACAGGACAGTAGATCTCCAGGAAGAGGGTTGGACTGAACCTACAGGACAGTAGATCTCCAGGAAGAGGGTTGGACTGAAACCCTACAGGACAGTAGATCTCCAGGTAGAGGGTTGGGCTGAAACCCTACAGGACTGTAGATCTCCAGGAAGAGGGTTGGACTGAAAACCTACAGGACGGTAGATGGTAGGATACTGTGAGTGGGAAGGGCCTGTAACATGGTAGGATACTGTGGATGGGAAGGGTCTGAAGCTACGGGACAGTAGATCTCCAGGAAGAGGGTTGGGCTGAACCCCCACAGGACAGTAGATCTCCAGGAAGAGGGTTGGACTGAAAACCTACAGGACAGTAGATCTCCAGGAAGAGGGTTGGGCTGAAAACCTACAGGACACTTGATCTCCAGGAAGAGGTTTGGGCTGAAACCCTACAGGACAGTAGATCTCCAGGAAGAGGGTTGGGCTGAAAACCTACAGGACAGTAGATCTCCAGGAAGAGGGTTGGACTGAAACCCTACAGGACGGTAGATCTCCAGGAAGAGGGTTGGGCTGAAACCCTACAGGACGGTAGATCTCCAGTAAGAGGGTTGGACTGAAACCCTACAGGACAGTAGATCTCCAGGAAGAGGGTTGGGCTGAAACCCTACAGGACGGTAGATCTCCAGGAAGAGGGTTGGACTGAAACCCTACAGGACGGTAGATCTCCAGGAAGAGGGTTGGACTGAAACCCTACAGGACGGTAGATCTCCAGGAAGAGGGTTGGGGTGACACCCTACAGAACAGTAGATCTCCCCAGGAAGAGGGTTGGGCTGAAACCCTACAGGACGGTAGTTCTCCAGGAAGAGGGTTGGACTGAAACCCTACAGGACGGTAGATCTCCAGGAAGAGGGTTGGGGTGACACCCTACAGAACAGTAGATCTCCCCAGGAAGAGGGTTGGGCTGAAACCCTACAGGACGGTAGATCTCCAGGAAGAGGGTTGGACTGAAACCCTACAGGACGGTAGATCTCCAGGAAGAGGGTTGGGGTGACACCCTACAGAACAGTAGATCTCCCCAGGAAGAGGGTTGGGCTGAAACCCTACACGACGGTAGATCTCCAGGAAGAGGGTTGGACTGAAACCCTACAGGACGGTAGATCTCCAGGAAGAGGGTTGGGGTGACACCCTACAGAACAGTAGATCTCCCCAGGAAGAGGGTTGGACTGAAACCCTACAGGACGGTAGATCTCCAGGAAGAGGGTTGGGCTGAAACCCTACAGGACGGTAGATCTCCAGTAAGAGGGTTGGACTGAAACCCTACAGGACGGTAGATCTCCAGGAAGAGGGTTGGGTAACACTGGGTCAAATAGAGAAGTGGCGTTGTGCCGGCAGGTGTTGCTTTTTCTGTTTTTTTAAAACCAGGTTTGCTGTTTATTTGAGCAATATGAGATGGATGGAAGTTCCATGCAATAATGGCTCTATATAATACTGTACGCTTTCTAGAATTTGTTCTGGATTTGGGAACTGTGTAAAGACCCCTGGTGGCATGTCTGGTGAGGTAAGTGTGTGTGTCAGAGCTGTGTGTAAGTTGACGATGCAAACAATTTGGGATTTCAATACATTAATGTTTCTCATAAAAATAACAAGTGATGCAGTCAGTTTCTCCTCAACTCTGAGCCAAGAGAGACTGACATGTATAGTATTTACATCAGTCCTCTGATTACAATGAAGGGCAAGACGTGTCGCTCTGTTCTGGACCAACTGCAGCTTAACTAGGTCTTTCCTTGCAGCACTGGACCACACGGCTGGACAATAATCAAAATAAGAGGAAACTAGAGCCTGCAGAACTTAGGAAAGCTTTAGAATACTCCTAACTGGTTATATTTTGACAGTGAAAACAAGTAATAACGATACTACTGTCAAAACAGACCACATCACTTCAGGCACTCAGCGCTGCACTTAATTCAACACCTGTTTGGAACAGAGCTTCTATAGCATTGCCTATGTGCTATTACCCATCGTCCTTGGCTTTAAATGACCTGCCCCCTCATTGACATTGTACAGAGGTTGTGATATGAAGGGTGAAATAGTGAGAGGGCGTATTTAGTTATAAACACTGGTAGGGTTACGGTTAGAGATATGTATGTAGGGTTAGAGTTCACCGTATCAGTCACCGGCTTCATTATTAAGTACATCGACGTCGTCGTCCCCACAGTGAGCGTTTCAAGTTCCTCCGTGTCCACATCACTAAGGAGCTATCATGATCCACACACACCAACACAGTCTTGAAGAGGGCACGACAACACTTCTTTCCCCTCAGGAGGCTGAAACGATTTGGCACGGGCCCTCAGATCCTCAAAATGTTCTACAGCTGCACCACTGAGAGCATCTAGACTGGCTGCTGCATCACCGCCTGGTATGGAAACTGCTTGGCATCCAACTGCACGGCGCTACAGAGGGTAATGCGCACGGTCCAGTACATCACTGGGGCTGAGCTCCCTGTCATCCAGGACCTCTATACCAGGCGGTGTCAGAGGAAGGCCAAGACATAGACTATGCTCTCTACTACCGCATGGCAGGCGGCACCGATGCACCAAGTCTTGAACCAACAAGACCCTGAACAGCTTCTACACCCAAGCCATAAGACTGATAAATACTTGTTTAAATTGTTAAGCAAATAGTTACCCGAACTCTATGCCTTTAAAACAAATTCCTCACATATGTTGCTGCTACTGTTTATTATCTGTCCTGTTACCTAGTCACTTTATTCCCAGTTATATATACATATCTACCTCAATGACCTCGTACCCCTGCACATGGACTCGGTACTGGTACTCTGTGTATATTACCAAGTTATCCTTACTCATTGTGTATTCATTATTACTTTCATTATTACAGGTTTTTACTTTTCTTTTATTTCTCTAGTTCTTTTTTCTGTATTTTATTTCTCTAGTTTATTTCTCTAGTTTATTTCTCTAGTTTATTTCTCTAGTTTATTTCTCTCTGCATTGTTGGGTTATGGCTGCAGGATGCAACAGGGTGTCTCTGCATTCTCCGAATCCATCACTCTCTGTGGAACCAGAGGAATGTTTGGGAATGTTCCCACCCTCCCAGTTCTCCCAAGGCTCCTCCCACCAGCCTCCTCTGGGTCCTACCCTCCCAGTTCACCCAGGAATAACAATCCACATCCCCTCATGTTGGGTGAGGGAACATGTTCCTTGCGCCCTCCACCATGGGTCAACTGAAGGTAGTGAAAGTGGGTGAGGAGAGGAATGGGGAGTGTGTGTGTGTGTGTGTGTGTGTGTGTGTGTGTGTGTGTGTGTGTGTGTGGGTGTGTGTTCCACAGAGAGTGATGGATGAGGATCAAGACAAAGCAGAGACACACTATTGCATCCTGCAGCCATAACCCAATTGACCTATCAAACCACATCACAACAGGTGTATACTAACAGGTGTAGACTAACAACAGGTGTAGACTAAAAACAGGTGTAGAATAACAACAGGTGTAGACTAACAACAGGTGTAGACTAACAACAGGTGTAGAATAACAACAGGTGTAGACTAACAACAGGTGTAGAATAACAACAGGTGTAGACTAAAAACAGGTGTAGACTAAAAACAGGTGTAGACTAAAAATAGGTGTAGACTAACAACAGGTGTAGACTAACAACAGGTGTAGACTAACAACAGGTGTAGACTAAAAACAGGTGTAGAATAACAACAGGTGTAGACTAACAACAGGTGTAGACTAACAACAGGTGTAGACTAACAACAGGTGTAGACTAACAACAGGTGTAGACTAACAACAGGTGTAGACTAACAACAGGTGTAGACTAACAACAGGTGTAGACTAACAACAGGTGTAGACTAACAACAGGTGTAGACTAACAACAGGTGTAGACTAACAACAGGTGTAGACTAACAACAGGTGAAGACTAACAACAGGTGTAGACTAACAACAGGTGTAGACTAACAACAGGTGTAGACTAACAACAGGTATAGACTAACAACCGGTGTAGACTAAAAACAGGTGTAGACTAACAACAGGTGAAGAATAACAACAGGTGTAGACTAAAAACAGGTGTAGAATAACAACAGGTGTAGACTAACAACAGGTGTAGACTAACAACAGGTGTAGAATAACAACAGGTGTAGACTAACAACAGGTGTAGACTAACAACAGGTGTAGACTAACAACAGGTGTAGACTAACAACAGGTGTAGACTAACAACAGGTGTAGAATAACAACAGGTGTAGACTAACAACAGGTGTAGACTAACAACAGGTGTAGACTAACAACAGGTGTAGAATAACAACAGGTGTAGACTAACAACAGGTGTAGAATAACAACAGGTGTAGACTAACAACAGGTGTAGACTAACAACAGGTGTAGAATAACAGTGAAATGTTTTCTTATGGGCCATTCCAAACAATCGCCATGACAGAATTCTGGGAGTGGAGAGAGATTGATAAGACTGAGGAACTGGGGAGTGTCCATGAGTGAGAGAGACATAATATTACACACAAATGTCTCTATTCCTGTTCATTTTTTATTGTTTATTTCACTTTTGTTTATTATCTATTTCACTTGCTTTGGCAATGTTAACATATGTTTTATGTGCCAATAAAGCCTCTTGAATTGAATTGAGAGCGAGCGAGCAAGAGAGAGACAGACAGAGAGAGAGAGACAGTCCATCATAAAAGAGAACACTGTGAAATGAACAGAGCACAGACTCCTCCTTCCTCTCCCTCTTCTCCATTCCTCCTTCTCCATCTGTCAGAAACCACTAGAATCACTAGGAGAGACTGGTAGGGAGGTTTGGGGTGAGGAGGGGAAGAGGGGAAGAGGTGAGGTTGGACTGAGGAGGAGTATTACAGTATTAGGCAAGGTTGGGGCGACTGAGGATTGTGCAAGGATGAGGAGGGGATGAGGATGGTATGAGGATGAGGAGGGGATGAGGATGAGGTGGCTGGATGTTGTATTATCACTAGTCAGCCAGTTGACTAGTGATAAGGAGCCTTCAGTCTGCCACAGTCATGCTGTATGAAGCTGTACAATGACAACTCATTCATTGAGAAGGGACAGGAAATGAGGAAGTGGAGAGATGGACAGAACATGAGAGGGGGCAGGAAAGGAGGAGGAGGAGAGATGGACAGAACATGAGAGGGGGCAGGAAAGGAGGAGGAGGAGAGATGGACAGAACATGAGAGGGGACAGGAAAGGAGGAGGAGGAGAGATGGACAGAACATGAGAGGGGGCAGGAAAGGAGGAGGAGGAGAGATGGACAGAACATGAGAGGGGACAGGAAAGGAGGAGGAGGAGAGATGGACAGAACATGAGAGGGGACAGGAAAGGAGGAGGAGGAGAGATGGACAGAACATGAGAGGGGACAGGAAAGGAGGAGGAGGAGAGATGGACAGAACATGAGAGGGGACAGGAAAGGAGGAGGAGGAGAGATGGACAGAACATGAGAGGGGACAGGAAAGGAGGAGGAAGAGAGATGGACAGAACATGAGAGGGGACAGGAAAGGAGGAGGAGGAGAGATGGACATAACATGAGAGGGGACAGGAAAGGAGGAGGAGGAGAGATGGACAGAACATGAGAGGGGACAGGAAAGGAGGAGGAGGAGAGATGGACAGAACATGAGAGGGGACAGGAAAGGAGGAGGAGGAGAGATGGACAGAACATGAGAGGGGACAGGAAAGGAGGAGGAGGAGAGATGGACAGAACATGAGAGGGGACAGGAAAGGAGGAGGAGGAGAGATGGACAGAACATGAGAGGGGACAGGAAAGGAGGAGGAGGAGAGATGGACAGAACATGAGAGGGGGCAGGAAAGGAGGAGGAAGAGAGATGGACAGAACATGAGAGGGGACAGGAAAGGAGGAGGAAGAGAGATGGACAGAACATGAGAGGGGGCAGGAACGGAGGAGGAAGAGAGATGGACAGAACATGAGAGGGTGCAGGAAAGGAGGAGGAGAGATGGACAGAACATGAGAGGGGACAGGAAAGGAGGAGGAAGAGAGATGGACAGAACATGAGAGGGGACAGGAAAGGAGGAGGAGGAGAGATGGACAGAACATGAGAGGGGGCAGGAAAGGAGGAGGAGGAGAGATGGACAGAACATGAGAGGGGGCAGGAAAGGAGGAGGAGGAGAGATGGACAGAACATGAGAGGGGACAGGAAAGGAGGAGGAGGAGAGATGGACAGAACATGAGAGAGGACAGGAAATGAGGAAGTGGAGAGATGGACAGAACATGAGAGGGGACAGGAAAGGAGGAGGAAGAGATGGACAGAACATGGACAGAATCTCCCAGGCTGTGTTACTTTCACTGGTTGGGCCTGAGAAGAGACAAAGTGAGAGGGGAAGGAGAGAGGAGAAAATAAAATGAGAGAGGGAGCGAAGTGAGAGAAGGTGAGGGGGTGGGGTGAAGGTTATTGGGGCGATTTGGAGGGAGGAGGGGATGGTGAGGTCATTAAACAGCACTAATGACCCGTTGATTGACGAGGGGCCCAACTCTGACCTCTAATTACAGCAGAGCCTGAGAACCAGCCTGAGGACTGTGTGTGTGTGTGTGTGTGTGTGTGTGTGTGTGTGTGTGTGTGTGTGTGTGTGTGTGTGTGTGTGTGTGTGTGTGTGTGTGTGTGTGTGTGTGTGTGTGTGTGTGTGTGTGTGTGTGTGTGTGGTTCCAACTAACTCTCACGGTCTCACGTCAGATTTGGATGTTCATCCATGTTTCTCAAACGTCACATTTTGAAATCTTAAAATTAACTCGGAACGTAAAATGAAGGATAAAGGTTTGGGATAGGCTACTTGAAGGTAACAGAGCTCACTGTTGACCCTAGTGGCCGGTTTCCACATCATCTCCCGACGTGCTCAGACATGGATGGACGTGGAATACTGACTTGTATCACGGGGGACCTGCCTGGGGAAATAAGTAAGGTTGTGTCTTCACTTGACACGTACATGCGACTTCTGCTATTAGATTAGGAAATTCGCATTAAAATGACACATCTAGACCAATGTTCCCTCTAATGTTTTGGGGCACTGAGCAAATTTGAAGTCTTGTGAGCAAAAACTTGAACATTGTGAGAATTTTTTGCAACTTCCGGCGTGCGTTTCCAGTGAACACTGAGGTTGTACCTTTACAGTTTTAGACAGTAGCCAACAGGCTGTACCTTTACAGTTTCAGACAGTAGCCAACAGGCTGTACCTTTACAGTTTTAGACAGTAGCCAACAGGCTGTACCTTTACAGTTTCAGACAGTAGCCAACAGGCTGTACCTTTACAGTTTTAGACAGTAGCCAACAGGCTGTACCTTTATAGTTTTAGACAGTGGCCAACAGGCTGTACCTTTACAGTTTTAGACAGTAGCCAACAGGCTGTACCTTTACAGTTTTAGACAGTAGCCAACAGGCTGTACCTTTATAGTTTTAGACAGTAGCCAACAGGCTGTACCTTTACAGTTTTAGACAGTAGTCAACAGGCTGTACCTTTACAGTTTTAGACAGTAGCCAACAGGCTGTACCTTTACAGTTTTAGACAGTAGCCAACAGTGTACCTTTACAGTTTTAGACAGCCAACAGGCTGTACCTTTACAGTTTTAGACAGTAGCCAACAGGCTGTACCTTTACAGTTTCAGACAGTAGCCAACAGGCTGTACCTTTACAGTTTTAGACAGTAGCCAACAGGCTGTACCTTTACAGTTTTAGACAGTAGCCAACAGGCTGTACCTTTACAGTTTTAGACAGTAGCCAACAGGCTGTACCTTTACAGTTTTAGACAGTAGCCAACAGGCTGTACCTTTACAGTTTTAGACAGTAGCCAACAGGTTGTACCTTTACAGTTTCAGACAGTAGCCAACAGGTTGTACCTTTACAGTTTTAGACAGTAGCCAACAGGCTGTACCTTTTAGACAGTTTTGACAGTAGCCAACAGGTTGTACCTTTACAGTTTTAGACAGTAGCCAACAGGCTGTACCTTTACAGTTTTAGACAGTAGCCAACAGGCTGTACCTTTACAGTTTTAGACAGTAGCCAACAGGCTGTACCTTTACAGTTTTAGACAGTAGCCAACAGGCTGTACCTTTACAGTTTTAGACAGTAGCCAAGGCTGTACCTTTAGGCTGCCACCTTTACAGTTTTAGACAGTAGCCAACAGGCTGTACCTTTACAGTTTTAGACAGTAGCCAACAGGCTGTACCTTTACAGTTTTAGACAGTAGCCAACAGGCTGTACCTTTACAGTTTTAGACAGTAGCCAACAGGCTGTACCTTTACAGTTTTAGACAGTAGCCAACAGGCTGTACCTTTACAGTTTTAGACAGTAGCCAACAGGCTGTACCTTTACAGTTTTAGACAGTAGCCAACAGGCTGTACCTTTACAGTTTTAGACAGTAGCCAACAGGCTGTACCTTTACAGTTTTAGACAGTAGCCAACAGGCTGTACCTTTACAGTTTTAGACAGTAGCCAACAGGCTGTACCTTTACAGTTTTAGACAGTAGCTGTACAACAGGCTGTACCTTTACAGTTTTAGACAGTAGCCAACAGGCTGTACCTTTATAGTTTCAGACAGTAGCCAACAGGCTGTACCTTTACAGTTTTAGACAGTAGCCAACAGGCTGTACCTTTATAGTTTCAGACAGTAGCCAACAGGCTGTACCTTTACAGTTTTAGACAGTAGCCAACAGGCTGTACCTTTACAGTTTTAGACAGTAGCCAACAGGCTGTACCTTTATAGTTTTAGACAGTAGCCAACAGGCTGTACCTTTACAGTTTTAGACAGTAGCCAACAGGCTGTACCTTTACAGTTTTAGACAGTAGCCAACAGGCTGTACCTTTACAGTTTTAGACAGTAGCCAACAGGCTGTACCTTTTTTATAGTTTCAGACAGTAGCCAACAGGCTGTACCTTTACAGTTTTAGACAGTAGCCAACAGGCTGTACCTTTACAGTTTTAGACAGTAGCCAACAGGCTGTACCTTTATAGTTTTAGACAGTAGCCAACAGGCTGTACCTTTACAGTTTTAGACAGTAGCCAACAGGCTGTACCTTTACAGTTTTAGACAGTAG
This sequence comes from Oncorhynchus keta, assembly GCF_023373465.1. Taxonomy (NCBI): domain Eukaryota; kingdom Metazoa; phylum Chordata; class Actinopteri; order Salmoniformes; family Salmonidae; genus Oncorhynchus; species Oncorhynchus keta. The sequence continues at coordinate 12,002,865 of NC_068421.1, read as the reverse complement.
CCAACAGGCTGTACCTTTCTTTTAGACAGTAGCCAACAGGCTGTAGTTTTAGACAGTAGCCAACAGGCTGTACCTTTACAGTTTTAGACAGTAGCCAACAGGCTGTACCTTTACAGTTTCAGACAGTAGCCAACAGGCTGTACCTTTACAGTTTTAGACAGTAGCCAACAGGCTGTACCTTTACAGTTTTAGACAGTAGCCAACAGGCTGTACCTTTACAGTTTTAGACAGTGTACCTTTACAGCCAACAGGCTGTACCTTTATAGTTTTAGACAGTAGCCAACAGGCTGTACCTTTACAGTTTTAGACAGTAGCCAACAGGCTGTACCTTTACAGTTTTAGACAGTAGCCAACAGGCTGTACCTTTACAGTTTTAGACAGTAGCCAACAGGCTGTACCTTTACAGTTTTAGACAGTAGCCAACAGGCTGTACCTTTACAGTTTTAGACAGTAGCCAACAGGCTGTACCTTTACAGTTTTAGACAGTAGCCAACAGGCTGTACCTTTACAGTTTTAGACAGTAGCCAACAGGCTGTACCTTTACAGTTTTAGACAGTAGCCAACAGGCTGTACCTTTACAGTTTTAGACAGTAGCCAACAGGCTGTACCTTTACAGTTTTAGACAGTAGCCAACAGGCTGTACCTTTACAGTTTTAGACAGTAGCCAACAGGCTGTACCTTTACAGTTTTAGACAGTAGCCAACAGGCTGTACCTTTACAGTTTTAGACAGTAGCCAACAGGCTGTACCTTTACAGTTTTAGACAGTAGCCAACAGGCTGTACCTTTACAGTTTTAGACAGTAGCCAACAGGTTGTACCTTTACAGTTTTAGACAGTAGCCAACAGGCTGTACCTTTACAGTTTTAGACAGTAGCCAACAGGTTGTACCTTTACAGTTTTAGACAGTAGCCAACAGGCTGTACCTTTACAGTTTTAGACAGTAGCCAACAGGCTGTACCTTTACAGTTTTAGACAGTAGCCAACAGGCTGTACCTTTACAGTTTTAGACAGTAGCCAACAGGCTGTACCTTTACAGTTTTAGACAGTAGCCAACAGGCTGTACCTTTACAGTTTTAGACAGTAGCCAACAGGCTGTTTTAGTTTTAGACAGTAGCCAACAGGCTGTACCTTTACAGTTTTAGACAGTAGCCAACAGGCTGTACCTTTACAGTTTTAGACAGTAGCCAACAGGCTGTACCTTTATAGTTTTAGACAGTAGCCAACAGGCTGTACCTTTACAGTTTTAGACAGTAGCCAACAGGCTGTACCTTTACAGTTTTAGACAGTAGCCAACAGGTTGTACCTTTACAGTTTTAGACAGTAGCCAACAGGCTGTACCTTTTTACAGTTTCAGACAGTAGCCAACAGGCTGTACCTTTATAGTTTTAGACAGTAGCCAACAGGCTGTACCTTTACAGTTTTAGACAGTAGCCAACAGGCTGTACCTTTACAGTTTTAGACAGTAGCCAACAGGCTGTACCTTTATAGTTTCAGACAGTAGCCAACAGGCTGTACCTTTATAGTTTTAGACAGTAGCCAACAGGCTGTACCTTTACAGTTTTAGACAGTAGCCAACAGGCTGTACCTTTACAGTTTTAGACAGTAGCCAACAGGCTGTACCTTTATAGTTTTAGACAGTAGCCAACAGGCTGTACCTTTACAGTTTTAGACAGTAGCCAACAGGCTGTACCTTTACAGTTTTAGACAGTAGCCAACAGGCTGTACCTTTAAAGTTTTAGACAGTAGCCAACAGGTTGTACCTTTACAGTTTTAGACAGTAGCCAACAGGCTGTACCTTTACAGTTTTAGACAGTAGCCAACAGGCTGTACCTTTACAGTTTTAGACAGTAGCCAACAGGCTGTACCTTTACAGTTTTAGACAGTAGCCAACAGGCTGTACCTTTACAGTTTTAGACAGTAGCCAACAGGCTGTACCTTTACAGTTTTAGACAGTAGCCAACAGGCTGTACCTTTACAGTTTTAGACAGTAGCCAACAGGCTGTACCTTTACAGTTTTAGACAGTAGCCAACAGGCTGTACCTTTACAGTTTTAGACAGTAGCCAACAGGCTGTACCTTTACAGTTTTAGACAGTAGCCAACAGGCTGTACCTTTACAGTTTTAGACAGTAGCCAACAGACCTTTACAGTTTTAGACAGTAGCCAACAGGCTGTACCTTTACAGTTTTAGACAGTAGCCAACAGGCTGTACCTTTACAGTTTTAGACAGTAGCCAACAGGCTGTTTTACCCAACAGGCTTACAGTTTTAGACAGTAGCCAACAGGCTGTACCTTTACAGTTTTAGACAGTAGCCAACAGGCTGTACCTTTACAGTTTTAGACAGTAGCCAACAGGCTGTACCTTTACAGTTTTAGACAGACAGTAGCCAACAGGCTGTACCTTTACAGTTTTAGACAGTAGCCAACAGGCTGTACCTTTACAGTTTTAGACAGTAGCCAACAGGCTGTACCTTTACAGTTTTAGACAGTAGCCAACAGGCTGTACCTTTACAGTTTTAGACAGTAGCCAACAGGCTGTACCTTTACAGTTTTAGACAGTAGCCAACAGGCTGTACCTTTACAGTTTTAGACAGTAGCCAACAGGCTGTACCTTTACAGTTTTAGACAGTAGCCAACAGGCTGTACCTTTACAGTTTTAGACAGTAGCCAACAGGCTGTACCTTTACAGTTTTAGACAGTAGCCAACAGGCTGTACCTTTACAGTTTTAGACAGTAGCCAACAGGCTGTACCTTTACAGTTTTAGACAGTAGCCAACAGGCTGTACCTTTACAGTTTTAGACAGTAGCCAACAGGCTGTACCTTTAAAGTTTTAAACAGTAGCCAACAGGTTGTACCTTTACAGTTTTAGACAGTAGCCAACAGGCTGTACCTTTACAGTTTTAGACAGTAGCCAACAGGCTGTACCTTTATAGTTTTAGACAGTAGCCAACAGGCTGTACCTTTACAGTTTCAGACAGTAGCCAACAGGCTGTACCTTTATAGTTTTAGACAGTAGCCAACAGGTTGTACCTTTACAGTTTTAGACAGTAGCCAACAGGCTGTACCTTTACAGTTTTAGACAGTAGCCAACAGGCTGTACCTTTATAGTTTTAGACAGTAGCCAACAGGCTGTACCTTTACAGTTTTAGACAGTAGCCAACAGGCTGTACCTTTACAGTTTTAGACAGTAGCCAACAGGTTGTACCTTTACAGTTTTAGACAGTAGCCAACAGGCTGTACCTTTACAGTTTCAGACAGTAGCCAACAGGTTGTACCTTTACAGTTTCAGACAGTAGCCAACAGGCTGTACCTTTACAGTTTCAGACAGTAGCCAACAGACTGTACCTTTAAAGTTTTAGACAGTAGCCAACAGGCTGTACCTTTACAGTTTTAGACAGTAGCCAACAGGTTGTACCTTTACAGTTTTAGACAGTAGCCAACAGGCTGTACCTTTACAGTTTTAGACAGTAGCCAACAGGCTGTACCTTTACAGTTTCAGACAGTAGCCAACAGACTGTACCTTTAAAGTTTTAGACAGTAGCCAACAGGCTGTACCTTTACAGTTTTAGACAGTAGTCAACAGGTTGTACCTTTACAGTTTCAGACAGTAGTCAACAGGTTGTACCTTTACAGTTTTAGACAGTAGCCAACAGACTGTACCTTTACAGTTTTAGACAGTAGCCAACAGGCTGTACCTTTACAGTTTTAGACAGTAGTCAACAGGTTGTACCTTTAAAGTTTTAGACAGTAGCCAACAGGTTGTACCTTTACAGTTTTAGACAGTAGCCAACAGGTTGTACCTTTACAGTTTTAGACAGTAGCCAACAGGCTGTACCTTTACAGTTTTAGACAGTAGCCAACAGGTTGTACCTTTACAGTTTTAGACAGTAGCCAACAGGCTGTACCTTTACAGTTTTAGACAGTAGCCAACAGGCTGTACCTTTACAGTTTTAGACAGTAGCCAACAGGCTGTACCTTTACAGTTTTAGACAGTAGCCAACAGGCTGTACCTTTACAGTTTTAGACAGTAGCCAACAGGTTGTACCTTTACAGTTTTAGACAGTAGCCAACAGGTTGTACCTTTACAGTTTTAGACAGTAGCCAACAGGCTGTACCTTTACAGTTTTCAGACAGTAGCCAACAGGCTGTACCTTTATAGTTTTAGACAGTAGCCAACAGGCTGTACCTTTACAGTTTCAGACAGTAGCCAACAGGCTGTACCTTTACAGTTTTAGACAGTAGCCAACAGGTTGTACCTTTACAGTTTCAGACAGTAGCCAACAGGCTGTACCTTTACAGTTTCAGACAGTAGCCAACAGGCTGTACCTTTATAGTTTTAGACAGTAGCCAACAGGCTGTACCTTTATAGTTTTAGACAGTAGCCAACAGGCTGTACCTTTACAGTTTTAGACAGTAGCCAACAGGCTGTACCTTTATAGTTTCAGACAGTAGCCAACAGGCTGTACCTTTATAGTTTTAGACAGTAGCCAACAGGCTGTACCTTTACAGTTTTAGACAGTAGCCAACAGGCTGTACCTTTACAGTTTCAGACAGTAGCCAACAGGCTGTACCTTTACAGTTTTAGACAGTAGCCAACAGGCTGTACCTTTACAGTTTTAGACAGTAGCCAACAGGCTGTACCTTTACAGTTTCAGACAGTAGCCAACAGGCTGTACCTTTATAGTTTTAGACAGTAGCCAACAGGTTGTACCTTTACAGTTTCAGACAGTAGCCAACAGGCTGTACCTTTACAGTTTCAGACAGTAGCCAACAGGTTGTACCTTTACAGTTTTAGACAGTAGCCAACAGGCTGTACCTTTACAGTTTTAGACAGTAGCCAACAGGCTGTACCTTTACAGTTTTAGACAGTAGCCAACAGGCTGTACCTTTACAGTTTTAGACAGTAGCCAACAGGCTGTACCTTTACAGTTTTAGACAGTAGCCAACAGGCTGTACCTTTACAGTTTTAGACAGTAGCCAACAGGCTGTACCTTTACAGTTTTAGACAGTAGCCAACAGGCTGTACCTTTACAGTTTTAGACAGTAGCCAACAGGCTGTACCTTTACAGTTTTAGACAGTAGCCAACAGGCTGTACCTTTACAGTTTTAGACAGTAGCCAACAGGCTGTACCTTTACAGTTTTAGACAGTAGCCAACAGGCTGTACCTTTACAGTTTTAGACAGTAGCCAACAGGCTGTACCTTTACAGTTTTAGACAGTAGCCAACAGGCTGTACCTTTACAGTTTTAGACAGTAGCCAACAGGCTGTACCTTTACAGTTTCAGACAGTAGCCAACAGGCTGTACCTTTACAGTTTTAGACAGTAGCCAACAGGCTGTACCTTTACAGTTTTAGACAGTAGCCAACAGGCTGTACCTTTACAGTTTTAGACAGTAGCCAACAGGCTGTACCTTTATAGTTTTAGACAGTAGCCAACAGGTTGTACCTTTACAGTTTTAGACAGTAGCCAACAGGTTGTACCTTTACAGTTTTAGACAGTAGCCAACAGGCTGTACCTTTATAGTTTTAGACAGTAGCCAACAGGCTGTACCTTTACAGTTTCAGACAGTAGCCAACAGGCTGTACCTTTATAGTTTTAGACAGTAGCCAACAGGTTGTACCTTTACAGTTTTAGACAGTAGCCAACAGGCTGTACCTTTACAGTTTTAGACAGTAGCCAACAGGCTGTACCTTTATAGTTTTAGACAGTAGCCAACAGGCTGTACCTTTACAGTTTTAGACAGTAGCCAACAGGCTGTACCTTTACAGTTTTAGACAGTAGCCAACAGGTTGTACCTTTACAGTTTTAGACAGTAGCCAACAGGCTGTACCTTTACAGTTTCAGACAGTAGCCAACAGGTTGTACCTTTACAGTTTCAGACAGTAGCCAACAGGCTGTACCTTTACAGTTTCAGACAGTAGCCAACAGACTGTACCTTTAAAGTTTTAGACAGTAGCCAACAGGCTGTACCTTTACAGTTTTAGACAGTAGTCAACAGGTTGTACCTTTACAGTTTTAGACAGTAGCCAACAGGCTGTACCTTTACAGTTTTAGACAGTAGCCAACAGGCTGTACCTTTACAGTTTCAGACAGTAGCCAACAGACTGTACCTTTAAAGTTTTAGACAGTAGCCAACAGGCTGTACCTTTACAGTTTTAGACAGTAGTCAACAGGTTGTACCTTTACAGTTTCAGACAGTAGTCAACAGGTTGTACCTTTACAGTTTCAGACAGTAGCCAACAGACTGTACCTTTAAAGTTTTAGACAGTAGCCAACAGGCTGTACCTTTACAGTTTTAGACAGTAGTCAACAGGTTGTACCTTTAAAGTTTCAGACAGTAGCCAACAGGCTGTACCTTTACAGTTTTAGACAGTAGTCAACAGGTTGTACCTTTACAGTTTCAGACAGTAGCCAACAGGTTGTACCTTTACAGTTTTAGACAGTAGTCAACAGGTTGTACCTTTAAAGTTTCAGACAGTAGCCAACAGGCTGTACCTTTACAGTTTTAGACAGTAGTCAACAGGTTGTACCTTTAAAGTTTCAGACAGTAGCCAACAGGCTGTACCTTTACAGTTTTAGACAGTAGTCAACAGGTTGTACCTTTACAGTTTCAGACAGTAGTCAACAGGTTGTACCTTTACAGTTTCAGACAGTAGCCAACAGACTGTACCTTTAAAGTTTTAGACAGTAGCCAACAGGCTGTACCTTTACAGTTTTAGACAGTAGCCAACAGGCTGTACCTTTACAGTTTTAGACAGTAGTCAACAGGTTGTACCTTTAAAGTTTCAGACAGTAGCCAACAGGCTGTACCTTTACAGTTTTAGACAGTAGTCAACAGGTTGTACCTTTACAGTTTCAGACAGTAGCCAACAGGTTGTACCTTTACAGTTTTAGACAGTAGCCAACAGGTTGTACCTTTACAGTTTTAGACAGTAGCCAACAGGTTGTACCTTTACAGTTTTAGACAGTAGCCAACAGGTTGTACCTTTACAGTTTTAGACAGTAGCCAACAGGCTGTACCTTTATAGTTTTAGACAGTAGCCAACAGGCTGTACCTTTACAGTTTCAGACAGTAGCCAACAGGCTGTACCTTTATAGTTTTAGACAGTAGCCAACAGGTTGTACCTTTACAGTTTTAGACAGTAGCCAACAGGCTGTACCTTTACAGTTTTAGACAGTAGCCAACAGGCTGTACCTTTATAGTTTTAGACAGTAGCCAACAGGTTGTACCTTTACAGTTTTAGACAGTAGCCAACAGGTTGTACCTTTACAGTTTTAGACAGTAGCCAACAGGCTGTACCTTTATAGTTTTAGACAGTAGCCAACAGGCTGTACCTTTACAGTTTCAGACAGTAGCCAACAGGCTGTACCTTTATAGTTTTAGACAGTAGCCAACAGGTTGTACCTTTACAGTTTTAGACAGTAGCCAACAGGCTGTACCTTTACAGTTTTAGACAGTAGCCAACAGGCTGTACCTTTATAGTTTTAGACAGTAGCCAACAGGCTGTACCTTTACAGTTTTAGACAGTAGCCAACAGGCTGTACCTTTACAGTTTTAGACAGTAGCCAACAGGTTGTACCTTTACAGTTTTAGACAGTAGCCAACAGGCTGTACCTTTACAGTTTCAGACAGTAGCCAACAGGTTGTACCTTTACAGTTTCAGACAGTAGCCAACAGGCTGTACCTTTACAGTTTCAGACAGTAGCCAACAGACTGTACCTTTAAAGTTTTAGACAGTAGCCAACAGGCTGTACCTTTACAGTTTTAGACAGTAGTCAACAGGTTGTACCTTTACAGTTTTAGACAGTAGCCAACAGGCTGTACCTTTACAGTTTTAGACAGTAGCCAACAGGCTGTACCTTTACAGTTTCAGACAGTAGCCAACAGACTGTACCTTTAAAGTTTTAGACAGTAGCCAACAGGCTGTACCTTTACAGTTTTAGACAGTAGTCAACAGGTTGTACCTTTACAGTTTCAGACAGTAGTCAACAGGTTGTACCTTTACAGTTTCAGACAGTAGCCAACAGACTGTACCTTTAAAGTTTTAGACAGTAGCCAACAGGCTGTACCTTTACAGTTTTAGACAGTAGTCAACAGGTTGTACCTTTAAAGTTTCAGACAGTAGCCAACAGGCTGTACCTTTACAGTTTTAGACAGTAGTCAACAGGTTGTACCTTTACAGTTTCAGACAGTAGCCAACAGGTTGTACCTTTACAGTTTTAGACAGTAGTCAACAGGTTGTACCTTTAAAGTTTCAGACAGTAGCCAACAGGCTGTACCTTTACAGTTTTAGACAGTAGTCAACAGGTTGTACCTTTAAAGTTTCAGACAGTAGCCAACAGGCTGTACCTTTACAGTTTTAGACAGTAGTCAACAGGTTGTACCTTTACAGTTTCAGACAGTAGTCAACAGGTTGTACCTTTACAGTTTCAGACAGTAGCCAACAGACTGTACCTTTAAAGTTTTAGACAGTAGCCAACAGGCTGTACCTTTACAGTTTTAGACAGTAGCCAACAGGCTGTACCTTTACAGTTTTAGACAGTAGTCAACAGGTTGTACCTTTAAAGTTTCAGACAGTAGCCAACAGGCTGTACCTTTACAGTTTTAGACAGTAGTCAACAGGTTGTACCTTTACAGTTTCAGACAGTAGCCAACAGGTTGTACCTTTACAGTTTTAGACAGTAGTCAACAGGTTGTACCTTTAAAGTTTTAGACAGTAGCCAACAGGCTGTACCTTTACAGTTTTAGACAGTAGTCAACAGGTTGTACCTTTAAAGTTTCAGACAGTAGCCAACAGGCTGTACCTTTACAGTTTTAGACAGTAGTCAACAGGTTGTACCTTTACAGTTTCAGACAGTAGCCAACAGGTTGTACCTTTACAGTTTTAGACAGTAGTCAACAGGCTGTACCTTTACAGTTTTAGACAGTAGTCAACAGGTTGTACCTTTACAGTTTTAGACAGTAGCCAACAGGTTGTACCTTTACAGTTTTAGACAGTAGTCAACAGGTTGTACCTTTACAGTTTTAGACAGTAGCCAACAGGCTGTACCTTTACAGTTTTAGACAGTAGCCAACAGGCTGTACCTTTACAGTTTTAGACAGTAGTCAACAGGTTGTACCTTTACAGTTTTAGACAGTAGCCAACAGGTTGTACCTTTACAGTTTTAGACAGTAGCCAACAGGCTGTACCTTTATAGTTTTAGACAGTAGCCAACAGGCTGTACCTTTACAGTTTCAGACAGTAGCCAACAGGCTGTACCTTTATAGTTTTAGACAGTAGCCAACAGGTTGTACCTTTACAGTTTTAGACAGTAGCCAACAGGCTGTACCTTTACAGTTTTAGACAGTAGCCAACAGGCTGTACCTTTATAGTTTTAGACAGTAGCCAACAGGCTGTACCTTTACAGTTTTAGACAGTAGCCAACAGGCTGTACCTTTACAGTTTTAGACAGTAGCCAACAGGTTGTACCTTTACAGTTTTAGACAGTAGCCAACAGGCTGTACCTTTACAGTTTCAGACAGTAGCCAACAGGTTGTACCTTTACAGTTTCAGACAGTAGCCAACAGGCTGTACCTTTACAGTTTCAGACAGTAGCCAACAGACTGTACCTTTAAAGTTTTAGACAGTAGCCAACAGGCTGTACCTTTACAGTTTTAGACAGTAGTCAACAGGTTGTACCTTTACAGTTTTAGACAGTAGCCAACAGGCTGTACCTTTACAGTTTTAGACAGTAGCCAACAGGCTGTACCTTTACAGTTTCAGACAGTAGCCAACAGACTGTACCTTTAAAGTTTTAGACAGTAGCCAACAGGCTGTACCTTTACAGTTTTAGACAGTAGTCAACAGGTTGTACCTTTACAGTTTCAGACAGTAGTCAACAGGTTGTACCTTTACAGTTTCAGACAGTAGCCAACAGACTGTACCTTTAAAGTTTTAGACAGTAGCCAACAGGCTGTACCTTTACAGTTTTAGACAGTAGTCAACAGGTTGTACCTTTAAAGTTTCAGACAGTAGCCAACAGGCTGTACCTTTACAGTTTTAGACAGTAGTCAACAGGTTGTACCTTTACAGTTTCAGACAGTAGCCAACAGGTTGTACCTTTACAGTTTTAGACAGTAGTCAACAGGCTGTACCTTTACAGTTTTAGACAGTAGTCAACAGGTTGTACCTTTACAGTTTTAGACAGTAGCCAACAGGTTGTACCTTTACAGTTTTAGACAGTAGTCAACAGGTTGTACCTTTACAGTTTTAGACAGTAGCCAACAGGCTGTACCTTTACAGTTTTAGACAGTAGCCAACAGGCTGTACCTTTACAGTTTTAGACAGTAGTCAACAGGTTGTACCTTTACAGTTTTAGACAGTAGCCAACAGGCTGTACCTTTACAGTTTTAGACAGTAGTCAACAGGTTGTACCTTTACAGTTTTAGACAGTAGTCAACAGGTTGTACCTTTACAGTTTTAGACAGTAGCCAACAGGTTGTACCTTTACAGTTTTAGACAGTAGTCAACAGGTTGTACCTTTACAGTTTTAGACAGTAGTCAACAGGTTGTACCTTTACAGTTTTAGACAGTAGCCAACAGGCTGTACCTTTACAGTTTTAGACAGTAGTCAACAGGTTGTACCTTTACAGTTTTAGACAGTAGTCAACAGGTTGTACCTTTACAGTTTTAGACAGTAGCCAACAGGCTGTACCTTTACAGTTTTAGACAGTAGTCAACAGGTTGTACCTTTACAGTTTTAGACAGTAGCCAACAGGCTGAACCTTTAAAGTTTTAGACAGTAGCCAACAGGCTGTACCTTTACAGTTTTAGACAGTAGTCAACAGGTTGTACCTTTAAAGTTTCAGACAGTAGCCAACAGGCTGTACCTTTACAGTTTTAGACAGTAGTCAACAGGTTGTACCTTTACAGTTTCAGACAGTAGCCAACAGGCTGAACCTTTACAGTTTTAGACAGTAGCCAACAGGCTGTACCTTTACAGTTTCAGACAGTAGCCAACAGGCTGAACCTTTACAGTTTCAGACAGTAGCCAACAGGCTGTACCTTTACAGTTTTAGACAGTAGCCAACAGGCTGTACCTTTAAAGTTTTAAACAGTAGCCAACAGGTTGTACCTTTACAGTTTTAGACAGTAGCCAACAGGCTGTACCTTTACAGTTTTAGACAGTAGCCAACAGGCTGTACCTTTACAGTTTCAGACAGTAGCCAACAGGCTGTACCTTTACAGTTTTAGACAGTAGTCAACAGGTTGTACCTTTACAGTTTTAGACAGTAGCCAACAGGCTGTACCTTTACAGTTTTAGACAGTAGCCAACAGGCTGTACCTTTACAGTTTTAGACAGTAGCCAACAGGCTGTACCTTTACAGTTTTAGACAGTAGCCAACAGGCTGTACCTTTAAAGTTTTAAACAGTAGCCAACAGGTTGTACCTTTACAGTTTTAGACAGTAGCCAACAGGCTGTACCTTTACAGTTTTAGACAGTAGCCAACAGGCTGTACCTTTAAAGTTTTAAACAGTAGCCAACAGGTTGTACCTTTACAGTTTTAGACAGTAGCCAACAGGCTGTACCTTTACAGTTTTAGACAGTAGCCAACAGGCTGTACCTTTACAGTTTTAGACAGTAGCCAACAGGCTGTACCTTTACAGTTTTAGACAGTAGCCAACAGGTTGTACCTTTACAGTTTTAGACAGTAGCCAACAGGCTGTACCTTTACAGTTTTAGACAGTAGCCAACAGGCTGTACCTTTAAAGTTTTAAACAGTAGTAGCCAGTTTTACAGGCTGTACCTTTACAGTTTTAGACAGTAGCCAACAGGCTGTACCTTTACAGTTTTAGACAGTAGCCAACAGGCTGTACCTTTACAGTTTTAGACAGTAGCCAACAGGCTGTGTACCTTTACAGTTTTAGACAGTAGCCAACAGGCTGTACCTTTACAGTTTTAGACAGTAGCCAACAGGCTGTACCTTTACAGTTTTAGACAGTAGCCAACAGGCTGTACCTTTACAGTTTTAGACAGTAGCCAACAGGCTGTACCTTTACAGTTTTAGACAACAGGCTGTACCTTTACAGTTTCAGACAGTAGCCAACAGGCTGTACCTTTACAGTTTTAGACAGTAGCCAACAGGCTGTACCTTTACAGTTTTAGACAGTAGCCAACAGGCTGTACCTTTACAGTTTTAGACAGTAGCCAACAGGCTGTACCTTTACAGTTTTAGACAGTAGCCAACAGGCTGTACCTTTATAGTTTTAGACAGTAGCCAACAGGCTGTACCTTTACAGTTTTAGACAGTAACCAATAGATAAAAGACAGCACTGTGCAGCCGTCATCATCGACCTTGCCAAGGCTTTTGACTCTGTCAATCACCGTATGCTTATCGGCAGACTCAACAGCCTTGGTTTCTCAAATGACTGCCTCGCCTGGTTCACCAACTACTTCTCAGACAGAGTTCAGTGTGTCACATCGGAGGGCCTGTTGTCCGGACATCTGGCAGTCTCTATGGGGGTGCCACAGGGTTCAATTCTCAGGCCGACTCTCTTGTCTGTATATATCAACGATGTCACTCTTGCTGCGGGTGATTCCCTGATCCACTTCTACGCAGACGACACCATTCTGTATACATCTGGCCCTTCTTTGTACACTGTGTTAACTAACCTCCAAACAAGCTTCAATGCCATACAACTCTCCTTCCATGGCCTCCAACTGCTCTTAAATGCTAGTAAAACAAATGCATGCCTTTCAACCGTTCGCTGCCCGCACCCGCCCGCCTGACTAGCATCACTACTCTGGACAGTTCCGACTTAGACTATGTGGACAACTACAAATACCTAGGTGTCTGGCTAGACTGAAAACTCTCCTTCCAGACTCATATTAAACATCTCCAATCCAAAATTAAATCTAGAATTGGCTTCCTATTTCGCAACAATGACTCTTTCACTCACGTCGCCAAACATAATCTCGTAAAACTGACTATCCTACCGATCCTCGACTTTGGTGATGTCATTTACAAAATAGCTTCCAAAACTCTACTCAGCAAACTGGATGTAGTCTATCACAGTGCCACCACTGTGACCTGTATGGTCTAGTCGGCTGGCCCTCGCTAGATATTCGTCGCCAGACCCACTGGCTCCAGGTCATCTATAAGTCTATGCTAGGTAAAGTTCCGCCTTATCTCAGCTCACTGGTCACGATAACAACACCCACCCATAGCACGTGCTCCAGCAGGTAAATCTCACTGGTCTTCCCCAAAGCCAACACTTCCTTTGGCCGCCTTTCCTTCCAGTTCTTAGCTGCCAGTGACTGGAACGAATTGAAAAAAATCGCTGAAGCTGGAGACTTATATTTCCCTCACTAACTTTAAACATCAGTTATCTGAGCAGCTAACTGATCGCTGCAGTTGTACATAGCCCATCTGTAAATAGCCCACCCAATCTACCTACCTCATCCCCAAATTGTTTTTATTTACTTTTCTGCTCTTTTGCACACCAGTATTTCTACTTGCACTTCATCATCTGCTCATCTATCACTCCAGTGTTAATTTGCTAAACTGTAATTACTTTGCTACTATGGCCTATTTATTGCCTACTTCCTCACACCATTTGCACACACTGTATATAGACTTTCTTTTTTTTCTATTGTGTTATTGACTGTACGATTGTTTATTCCATGTGTAATTCTGTGTTGTTGTCTGTGTCGCCCTGCTTTGCTTTATGTTGGCCAGGTCCTGGAAATATACGTTCCTAGCGTGTGGGGAACGTTTTTGCTGTCCTTATACAGTATATGCTAGCCAGCTATCTAATAATTAGAAAACATATGTTTTGTGGCTAGTGTTATGCTAACTCGTTTGCAATCCATTTAGCATTGCTTGCTAGCTTACTGGCTAGCTACAGAGGTTAGCTGGTTAGGTAGCTACAGTAGTTAGCTACTGCCATTACTTGTTGTTGTGTAATTATCATATTTTGCCTATTCCACCGTTTGTAGAATGCATCTTGGCATTTGAATATAACGCGGGAACGGACACAATGTGGACACATTTCAACGTAAGTGTAGACGTGTGACGTGTTCGGGATTCTACGATCAAAACTCCACTATCAGAATTCAAAAGCTGCATGAACTGTCAAGGCTAGACATGGGCTATGTTGTAATCACCAACACACACTCAGCTCTCCCACAGACTCACCCACAGTATCTTCATATTCAACCACACACACACACACACACACACACACACACACACACACACACACACACACACACACACACACACACACACACACACACACACACACACACACACACACACACACACACACACACACACACAGAAAAGCAGCCAAACAAACAACTCTGAAAGAAGACCAAATGAAGCAGCAAACCATGTTCATTCAAATACGAAACACACACACACACACACACACACACACACACACACACACACACACACACACACACACATACACACACGAAACTGCCTCACAAACACAGGAACACGCACAATAAAGGCCCCACACACAGTCCATGTTGATGATCTCTCTGTTGACATCCTAATATGCTGTATTGGCCAGACTATGAAGTGCTGCCACGGCCATTAGTTATTACTCTCTGTCTGTCTTCCTGCCTGCACTGCATATCTCCAGTGGTGGAAAAAAGTACTAAATTCTCATACTTTCTTTTTTATCTGGTTGTCATACTTGAGTAAAAGTAAAGATACGTTAATGGAACATTACTCAAGTGAAAGTGAAAGTCACCCAGTAAAATACTACTTGAGTAAAAGTATTTGGTTTGAAATATACTTAAGCATTAAAAGTAAATGTAATTGATCAAATTTACTTAAGTATCAAAAGTAAAGTATAAATAATTTCAAATTCCTTATATTAAGCAAAGCAGATGGCATGATTTTCCAGTTTTTTTATTTACGGATATCTTGGGGCCTCCTGTCACGTCCTGGCCATAGAAAGCCTGTATTTTCTATGGTAGAGTAGGTCAGGGCGTGACTAAGGGTTTTAGTCTAGTTTATTATTTCTATGTGGGGTTCAAGGTTTAATTTTCTATGTTGGTGTTTGTGTATGATTCCCAATTAGAGGCAGCTGGTAATCGTTGTCTCTATTTGGGGATCATACTTAAGTTGCATTTTTCCACCTGTGGGTTATGGGATACTTTTTATGTTTAGTTGCCTGTTCGCTGCATTGTCGTCACGTTTAGTTTATTCTTTATTGTTTTGTTCTTCACCGTCTAATAAATATGTTGAACTTTACGTGACAACCTTGGTCCGTCTATACTAACGAACGTGACAACTCCAACACTCAGACATCATTTATAAACAAAGCATTTGTGTTTAGTGTGTCAGACAGATCAGAGTCAGTAGGGACAACCAGGGATATCCTCTTGATAAGTGTGTGAATTGGACAACTTTCCTGCTAAGCATTCAAAATGTAACGAAACTTTTGGGTGTACATTTACATTTACATTTAAGTCATTTAGCAGACGCTCTTATCCAGAGCGACTTACAAATTGGTGCATACACCTTATGACATCCAGTGGAACAGCCACTTTACAATAGTGCATCTAAATCTTTTAGGGGGTGAGAAGGATTACTTACCCTATCCTAGGGTGTCAGAGAAAATGTATTGAGTAAAAAGTACATAATATGAATGTAGTGAAGTAAAAGTTGTCAAAATATAACTAGGAAAGTACAGATAACCTAAGAAACTACTTAAGTAGTAATTAACTTCTCAGCGCCCATTTTTTCTCAATTACCGCCTGAATGACGTACCCAAAGTAAACTGCCTGTAGCTCAGGCCCTGAAGCCAGGAGATGCATTTAATTTGGTACCATTGGAAAGAAAACACCTTTCAAGCTTGTAGAAATGTTAAAATAATATAGGAGAATATAACACAATAGATAAGGTTGGAGAAACTCCAAAGAAAAAACAACCAGAATTGTTTTTTTTGAGAGAGACCATCCTCTTAGAAATGCTAGAGAAAGTTCGTATTGTAAAATATAATTCCTATGGCTTCCACAGGGTGTCAGCAGTCTATGTTCATGGTTTTAGGATTGAAACTTCAAAAATGAATACGAAATAAAAGTTTTAGTAGAAGGACAGTCTTGGAAACCGTGTTTGTTTCCTATTGAACATACTTCTTTCCGAAATAAATATTATAGTTTGATAAAATTTTAGGTTATCTGAGGAGTAAATAGAAACATATTTCTTGAAACAAAGTTTAGGGGTAGATTTTCGGATTCCTTTCTCTGCAAGTAGAACAATTGGATTATGAAAATCGATGGCGCCAACTTAGATAGACTTTTAGGGATATAAAGAAGGATTTTATCTAACAAATGACACTACATGTTATAGCTGGGACCCTTTAGATAACAAACCAGAGGAAGATTTTCAAAAAGTAAGTGAATATTTAAACTTTATATGTGAATGTATGAAACCTGTGGAAAAATATTTTGTGGGGCGCCATCCTCAATCAATCGCATGGCATGTTTTCGCAGTAATAGCTACTGTAAATCGGACAGTGTAGTTAGATTAACAAGAATGTAAGCTTTCAGCCGATATAGGACAATTATGTATCTAAATGTTTAAAATCCATAATATTTATTATAATTTCTTTGAATTACGCGCCCTCCAGTTGCACCGGAAGTTGTCCGGCTAGCGGGGCACAAATCCTTACTTTACACCCCTGCATATCTGTTTATTTGTCATTCTCTCTTCTTTTATCCCTTTTTCACTCTCTTTCTCACTTGTTCTCTCTCATTCTAACCTGTTCTCTCTCTCTCCTTTTATCACTTGTTCTCTCTCTTTCTAACCTGTTCTCTATATTTCTCTCTCTAACAGACACACACACACACACACACACACACACACACACACACACACACACACACACACACACACACACACACACACACACACACACACGAGGATCAGCAGCATCAAGCTCTGCATGATAAGTTTGTCAAGGAAATACATTTCCTTAAGGCTGGATAACATGCAATTAAACAACTTGCTCCTTGTGTTCTGAATATGCACATTCACTTATCCATTTATCAACCATTTATACAAATACAAACCATCTCGCATTATATTGTTTATGAGAGAGAAAGGAAAGAGCCTTCCCAGCAAGGTGAGCCGCTCAAACCCTCATTTCCGAACATCTACCTAGCTCAGTGGAACACAACATTACCTCTCCTACACTAGAACATCAACTGGTGTGTGTGTGTGTGTGTGTGTGTGTGTGTGTGTGTGTGTGTGTGTGTGTGTAATTGATAGGAGAGTTTGGCGCTGGCAGCTGTATATGAAGTCATTGCTTCATTGCTCCACCGTTTCACTCTCACGCTAGATCAGGTTATCACAGACCACTGGCACACACACTCACACTCACACACACACACACACACACACACACACACACACACACACACACACACACACACACACACACACACACACACACACACACACACACACACACTTCACGCACACACACACACACACACACACACACACACACACACACACACACACACACACACTGGTGTAAAGTAATTAAGTAAAAAATACTTTAAAGTACTACTTAAGTCATTTTTTGGGGTGTCTGTACTTAACTATTTATATTTTTGACAACTTTTACATTACTACATTCCTAAATAAATTAATGTGCTAAATCAAACCAGACAGCATGATTTTCTTTCATTTATTTTTTTATGGATAGCCAGGGGCACGCTCCAACACTCAGACATTTACAAACCAAGCATGTGTGTTTAGTGAATCCGCCAGATCAGGTAGTAGGAATGACTAGGGATGTTCTCTTGATAAGTGTGTGAATTGGACACTTTTCCGATCCTGCTAAGCATTCAACAATGTAACGAGTCCTTTTGGGTGTCAGAGAAAATGTATAAAACACATTATTTTCACTTTTTTCGTTAGGAATGCAATGAAGTAAAAGCAAAAGTTGTCAAAAATAAGAATAGTAAAGTAAAGTACAGACACACAAAAAAACTACTTAAGTAGTACTTTAAAGTATTTTCACTTAAGTACTTTACAGTGGCTGTAATTCTTCATGTAAAGCATATACAGTTGAAATGGGAAGTTTACATAAACTTAGGTTGGAGTCATTATTAAAACTCGTTTTTCAACCACTCCACAAATGTGTTGTTAACAAACTATAGTTTTGGCAAGTCGGTTAGGACATCTACTTTGTGCATAACACAAGTAATTTTTCCAACAATTGTTTACAGACACATTACTTCACTTATAATTAATCACTAGTCACTAGTCACTGTATCACAATTCCAGTGGGTCAGAAGTTTACATACACTAAGTTGACTGTGCCTTTAAACAGCTTGAAAAATTCCAGAAAATGATGTCATGGCTTTAGAAGCCTCTGATAGGCTAATGGACATAATTTGAGTCAATTGGAGGTTTACACTCAGTGCCTCTTTGCTTGACATCATGGGAAAATCAAAAGAAATCAGCCAAGTCCTCAGAAAAAAGTTTAAGCACAGTTTAAGCACCATGGGACCACACAGCCATCATACCGTTCTGTCTCCTAGAGATGAATGTAATTGGTGCGAAAAGTGCAAATCAATCCCAGAACAACAGCAAAGGACCTCGTGAAGATGCTGGAGGAAACAGGTACAAAAGTATCTATATCCACTGTAAAACGAGTCCTATATTGACATTTGACCCAAGTTAAACAATTTAAAGGCAATGCTACCAAATACTAACTGAGTGTATGTAAACTTCTGACCCATTCGGAATGTGATGAAAGAAATAAAAGCTGAAATAAATAAACATTTCACATTCATAAAATAAAGTGTTGATCCTAACTGACCTAAGACAGGAAACTTTTACTAGGATTAAATGTCAGGAATTGTGAAATCTGATTTTAAATGTACTTGGCTAAGGTGTATGTAAACTTCTGACTTCAACTGTAGCTGCATGATTTGTTTAACTTTGGTTTGGTTTCATTGGTTTTGTTTGACATATATTTTAAAGTAAAAAATATGTTAAAAAAAGAACGAAATAGAAATGAACATGCATCACCAACCTCAAATTCTTAAAACAACCAAATGACTTCTGACATGTGGTGTAGGTATGGAAGGCTGACAACCACTATAGGAAAACATTGGTCAGCTGCAATTAAAGGGATAGGGAAGGGAAAGAAAGGGTGGGGTTGAGAGAGGTGTGTAACCAGAGAGACAGAGAGAGAAATAGAGAGAGAGAGAGGTGTGTAACCAGAGAGACAGAGAGAGAAATAGAGAGAGAGAGAGGTGTGTAACCAGAGAGACAGAGAGAGAAATAGAGAGAGAGAGAGGTGTGTAACCAGAGAGACAGAGAGAGAAATAGAGAGAGAGAGGTGTGTAACCAGAGAGACAGAGAGAGAAAGAGAGAGAGGTGTGTAAACAGAGAGAGAGAGAGAGAGAGAGAGAGAGGGTGTGTAACCAGAGAGACAGAGAGAGAAAGAGAGAGAGAGGTGTGTAACCAGAGAGACAGAGAGAGAAAGAGAGAGAGAGAGAGAGAGGTGTGTAACCAGAGAGACAGAGAGAAGAGAGAGAGAGAGAGGTGTGTAACCAGAGAGACAGAGAGAGAAAGAGAGAGAGAGAGGTGTGTAGATAGAGAGAGAAAGAGAGAGAGAGAGAGAGAGAGAGGTGCGTAACCAGAGAGACAGAAAGAGAAAGATAGAGAGAGACGTGTAGATAGAGACCTGCCGGGTTAGAGAGGCCCCTAAAGCCTCACTTTGGCTCAAAAGGCAAGAACAAGAGAATTACACAGCCCATCCCCACCACATATAGTAAACATGGGCACGAGCGCACGCACACAGGCACACGTACACACACACACACACACACACACACACACACACACACACACACACACACACACACACACACACACACACACACACACACACACACACACACACACACACACACACACACACACACACACACACACACACACACACACACACACACACAAAGTGTGTGTGTGCACGCGCGCGCGTGTGTGTGTGTGCATGCGTATCTGTGTGTGTTTGGGAGTCTGAAAGTGTGCATGTGTATGTGTGCGGACATATACACTACCGTTCAATAGTTTGGGGTCACTTAGACATTTCCTTGTTTTTGAAAGAGAACCACATTTTCCGTCAATTTAAAATAACATCAAATTGATGAGAAATACAGTGTAGACATTGTTAATGTTGTAAATTACTATTGTAGCTGGAAACGGCTGATTTTTAATGGCATATCTACATGAGTGTACAGAGGCCCATTATCAGCAACCATCACTCCTGTGTTCCAATGGCACGTTGTGTTAGCTGATCCAACGCAATCTGATACACGTCAAATCAGTTTTCTTGATCTTCTGATCTTGCGTGAAAATAATGTTCTATACACTGATCTTTACAGGAAACCTACTGATCCGTAACAGTTGAGGGCTGATAGTTCTCACCCACTTCCCTTGAAAAATAGTTTGCCCTACAGCCAATTCTGTCCAATCAAAAGAATTTTCAAAAAACATTCAGATTTCAACAGAAATATGGCTGAGACGCAAAGTAAATTGAAGGAGAGGGTGTACAAAAATGATCAGATTAATATTGTCATTGAGAAAATTCAAAACGTTATGAGACATGACCTTTTTCAAGGTCAGTCTCGCAAAAAGACGCATTCTTGCATTCTAACTACTATTCTAAGAGCTCTGAACAAATTAAGGGAATTGTTCACAAACATTGGCACATTCTAAAATCCGATGATCGTCACGGTAATGTGTTTTCTGACCTTCTATTGGTCGTATTCTCGCAGGGCAGAAATCTCAGAGACCAATTGGTACACTCTGATTTACCACCCCAAGACATTCCTGAACAACGTCTATTTGCGCTCTACCGGATGGAATTTACAAGTGTAATGGCTGTGCTCAATGCAATGGCACTTCTAAATGTAGATCCTTCAAACACCCACAAACAGGGAAACAGATCCCAATCAAAGGTGTCATCACGTGCTCCACTAAGGCAGTTATTTATTTCCTTAACTTACCTCATTTGCACTCACTGTATATATACTTTTTGTTTTCTTTTGTTCTACTGTATTATTGACTATGTTTTGTTTATTCCATGTGTAACTCTGTGTTGTTGTATGTGTCGAATTGCTACGCTTTATCTTGACCAGGTCGCAGTTGCAAATGAGAACTTGTTCTCAACTTTCCTACCTGGTTAAATAAAGGTGAAATAATAAAATTATAAAAATGTATCTTATAACTTGTCCTTGTGGTAAAAATGATGTGAGTAAAACAAAGCGTGAATTCAAAGTACGTATCTCAGAGCATCGTAGCACCATTAGGTGCAAAAACTTGACTTACCCAGTTGCGGCCCATTTTTTCGATTTTGTCTCTGCGTTATATTGGCATCGAACATGTCACCCTCCCTAGGAGAGCGGTTGACCTTGATAATTTATTGTTAAAACGAGAGGCTGCCTGGATCTTTAACTTAAAGACCCTTGCTCCCTTCGGTCTCAATGTAGACTTTGATCTGAAGCCATTCCTGTAATTATTGTGACTTTGCCATTGTAATTGTTTGTAAGCTTGTGTAGTCTAAAATTAATCTATGATCGTATGCTCTCCATTTGTTGTTTGTATGCTGTTCTTTGTATGCCATTTTTTACTATTTGAGAATTAACCAATGATATTAGGCCACACTTGGCCATGATTACAGACACCTGTGTCTTTTGACACTATATAAACGAGTCATCCCTCAGTGTTTGATTATACCCTGATGAAGACAGCTTGGCTGTCGAAACGTTGGACATGACGTTTTTGCATCTGAGCTCCAAGAGTGTTCAAGGTTTCCACTCCGCTAGCCAGCACCTCGCCTAATAGGTGTGCATTTCTTTTTCTTCTAGATAGCTAATCCAAGTTTATCATTTTAAAAGCCTATCTGATCATTAGAAAACCCTTTTGCAATTATGTTAACACAGCTGAAAACTGTTGTTCTGGTTAAAGAAGCACTAAAACTGACCTTCTTTAGACTAGTTGAGTATCTGGAGCATCAGCATTTGTGGGTTTGATTACAGGCTCAAAATGGCCAGAAACAAGTAACTTTCTTCTGAAACTCATTTATATTCTTGTTCTGAGAAATGAAGGCTATTCCATGAGAGAAATTGCCAAGAAACTGAAGATCTCGTTCAGCTCTGTGTACTACTCCCTTCACAGAACAGCGCAAACTGGCTCTAACCAGAATAGAAAAAGGAGTGGGAGGCCCCAATGCACAAATGAGCAAGAGGACAAGTACATTAGAGTGTCTAGTTTGAGAAACAGACACCTCACAAGTCCTCAACTGGCAGCTTCATTAATTAGTACCCGCAAAACACCAGTCTCAACGTCAACAGTGAAGAGGCGTCTCCGGGATGCTGGCCTTCTAGGCAGAGTTGCAAAGAAAAAGCCATCTCTCAGACTGGCCAATAAAAAGAAAAGATTAAGATGGGCAAAAGAACACAGACACTGGACAGAGGAACTCTGCCTAGAAGGCCAGCATCACGGAGTCACCTCTTCACTGTTGACATTGAGACTGGTGTTTGTAGTCTCTAGATCACAATTAAACAAGTGAGACCCAGATAGAGTAAGGGAGGGAGGGAGGGATTGAGGGAGGGAGGGAGGGGTGGGAGCTGGGAAGGATTCCAGACAACAGGATTTATAGCAGCGATCTGTGGTGAAAGTGTTTCAGGGTCGTTTGTACAGGTGGAAAGTAACAGAGTATCATTGAGAGACCAACAAAACAGTTGTTTTGATGGCTCTGATAAACTAAACTCACAATTTAACAACACTAAAATGTCTTAATCAGTTACATGTAATCTCCTCAGAAATAAACTAACTGAAATCAGTTACGTTACCAGCAAATATATTGTAATCAGATTACAGATACTTTTGAAAAACTAGATGGATGCCTCGTGGGTTACTTTGGATTCCAGAAAGGATGTTTGTGAAAAAAAAAACATAATGACACATTTCTGTTTTCTTAATGACATGCAATTCAGCAATGAAAAAAGGCTCAAGTTTAATCTTAGCTCCATCTGAGCGAGTCTGACCACAAGTAAAATACCACTATGATGTCAGAGTCCACTATGATGTCACACCTAATGTATTTGATGATTATTTTTGTCCTCATTTAATGCCTCTTCATGGGAAATGTTCTTCACATTTCTTATATTAAGCAAATCAGATTTTCTAGTTTTTTGGTGGGGATAACCAGAGGCACACGCCAACACTCAGATATAATTTACAAATTAAGCATTTGTGTTTAGTGAGTCCGCCAGATCAGAGGCAGTAGAGATGATCACATGTTCTTGTGAATTAGATCATGTTCCTGTCCTGCTTAAGCATTCTAAATGTAACGACTACTTTTTGGTGTCAGGGAAAATGTATGGGAGTAAAAAGTACATTATCTTCTTTAGGAATGTATGTGAGTAAAAGTACAATTTGTCAAAAATATAATTAGTAAAGTACAGATACCCCCAAGAAACAATTTTAAGCATTTTTATTTAAGTACTGTCACGTTCGTCGTATGGAGGAGACCAAGGCGCAGTGTGATGTGAACATACTTTTTAATGAAGACAAAGAACACTTAACAAACTATACCAAAACGACCGTGAAGCTATATAATACTAGTGCAGACACAGGCTACTAGACATAGACATAGAAAATAACCCACGAAATACCCAAAGAAGATAGCTGCCTAAATATGGTTCCCAATTAGAGACAACGATAAACAGCTGCCTCTAATTGAGGACCAATCTAGGCAACCATAGACATACATAAACACCTAGATAGTAAACGACCCCATAACCCTACAAAACCCCTAGACAGTACAAAAACACATACATCACCCATGTCACACCCTGACCGAATCAAAACAATAAAGAAAACACTGTAGGTGTCTGTGTGTGTACTGTGTGAACAGCTACAGATTAGTATGTGGTTTTTGTTATGGAGAGAAAGTTTTTACATTTACATTTACATTTAAGTAATTTAGCAGACGCTCTTATCCAGAGCGACTTACAAATTGGTGCATTCACCTTATGACATCCAGTGGAACAGCCACTTTACAATAGTGCATCTAAATCTTTTAAGGGGGGTGAGAAGGATTACTTTATCCTATCCTAGGTATTCCTTAAAGAGGTGGGGTTTCAGGTGTCTCCGGAAGGTGGTGATTGACTCCGCTGTCCTGGCGTCGTGAGGGAGTTTGTTCCACCATTGGGGGGCCAGAGCAGCGAACAGTTTTGACTGGGCTGAGCGGGAACTGTACTTCCTCAGTGGTAGGGAGGCGAGCGGGCCAGAGGTGGATGAATGCTGTGCCCTCGTTTGGGTGTAGGGCCTGATCAGAGCCTGGAGGTACTGAGGTGCCGTTCCCCTCACAGCTCCGTAGGCAAGCACCATGGTCTTGTTTGGGCTAGGGGGCAGTATTTTGACGTCTGGATGAAAAGCGTGCCCAAAGTAAACTGCCTGCTACTCAGGCACAGAAGCTAGGATATGCATATAATTGGTAGATTCGGATTGAAAACACTCTGTGAGTATAACAGAACTGATACGCCAGGCGAAACCTCAAGGAGAAACCATCCCAAAGAAAAAAAAATTCAGCTAACCACTATTTTCAATGGCTATCACTTTTATTATAAGGCAAAGTCCTCCAAGATTGCAGTTCCTAGGGCTTCCACTAGATGTCAACAGTCTTTAGAAAGAGTTTCAGGCTGGTTTTTGGAAAAATTAGCCAGAAACGGTAGTTTTTCTAGGTGGATCCCATTTTGGCTGTAGTGTTTCCAAGCGCGTGGAGGAAAGTGTGTTCTTTGGTATTTTTCTCCGGTAAAGACAATAACAATTCTCAGTCTTAAATTTTATCGTTTATTTACGTATTAGAATACCCAAGGTTTGATTATAAACGTTGTTTGACTTGTTTGGAAAAGTTTATTAGTAACGTTTGGGATTAATTTTGTATGCATTTTGATGGAGGGAAACTGGGTGGATTATTGACTGAAGCGCGCCTGCTAAACTGAGTTTTTATGGATATAAAGAAGGACATTATCAAACTAAAGGACCATTTGTGATGTAACTGGGAAATTTTGGAGTGCCAACAGAAGAAGATCATCAAAGGCATTTGTTATATCGCTATTTCTGACTTTCATGTCACACCTGCCTGATTGAAATATGTTTTTCATGTGTTTGTATGCGGGGCGCTGTCCTCAGATAATCGCATGGTGTGCTTTCGCCGTAAAGCCTTTTTGAAATCTGACACAGTGGCTGGATTAACAAGAAGTTAACCTTTATTTTGATGTATTACACTTGTGATTTTATGAAAGTGAAATATTTATAATTCTGTAGTTTGAATTTCGCGCTCTGCAATTTCACCGGATGCACGCTTTCCCAAAACAGGCCTAAATACATGGCTGAGTGTGTGTGTGTGTGTGTGTGTGTGTACACTTCAAAATATTTTTACTTAGTTACTTTACACCACTGACTGTGAGAGCTGGTTGCTAACTCTCTCTCTGTTCTCTTTCTGTTCTCTCTCTGTGTCTGTTCTCTCTCTGTCTGTACTCTCTCTCTGTTCTCTCTGTGTCTGTTCTCTCTGTGTGTCTGTTATCTCTCTGTCTGTTCTCTCTCTGTGTCTGTTCTCTCTCTCTCTGTTCTATCTCTGTGTCTGTTCTCTCTCTGTCTGTACTCTCTCTCTGTTCTCTCTGTGTCTGTTCTCTCTCTGTGTCTGTTCTCTCTCTGTCTGTTCTCTCTCTGTGTCTGTTCTCTCTCTCTCTGTGTTCTCTCTCTGTGTCTGTTCTCTCTCTGTGTCTGTTCTCTCTCTCTCTGTTCTATCCCTGTGTCTGTTCTCTCTCTGTGTCTGTTCTCTCTCAGTCTGTTCTCTCTCTGTGTCTGTTCTCTCTCCCTCTGTTCTATCTCTGTGTCTGTTCTCTCTCTCTCTGTTCTATCTCTGTCTCTCTCTCTCTCTGTCTGTTCTCTCTCTCTGTTATCTCTGTGTCTGTTCTCTCTCTGTGTCTGTTCTCTCTCTGTGTTCTCTCTGTGTCTGTTCTCTCTCTGTGTCTGTTCTCTCTCTGTGTCTGTCCTCTCTCTGTGTCTGTTCTCTCTCTGTGTCTGTTCTCTCTCTGTCTGTTCTCTCTCTGTGTCTGTTCTCTCTCTGTGTCTCTAACACACAGCCGTCAGTGGGAGCTGCTTGTGAGTGTTTTATTAGAGTAAAACTCTGCCAAGAGTCAACAGTCAAACTGCACAGAAAATGAAGGAACGCTGTTTCAGCCTGGCTCACAACACACAAGCTACAGCAAGGAGTCCCACTGCATTCCGCACTGAATCAAAACACATATATCCTGGCCGTGGTGTCTATCCCTTGCTGGTCTGAACAGTAAGGGCAGGTGTAGGATATTTGGCCCCAGTTCTATAATGACATACTAGTAGCTCTGTGTACTCCTTTTAGAGGGTTGGGAACCAACTTGCACCCCTGTCCTCTCTCAAAAGGGATAACCTTTCTCTCTCCATCTCTCTCCCTTTCCCTCTCTAGTTCTTTCTTTCTTTCTCTCTCTCAGGGGTAGTGCAGAAGGCCTCTTTCCCTCTCTGCTAATCATACTTAATGATTCAAATGGGCCTCAGACATGCCTTTGAAATAAAATCTACTTACAGCACACACACACACACACACACACACACACACACACACACACACACACACACACACACACACACACACACACACACACACACACACACACGCACACATGCACGCATGCACGCACACACACATTTGCCAGGGAGTACAGCGAGTGATTGTTAGAATTCAGACTGAGTAGATGGAAGGAGAGAGGGATGAAGAGAGAGGAGAGAGGGATGTAACTGTAGAAGTGTGATTTAGTCCGGATGTTTCTTCTCCATCAGCGGGGCTCTAACAACCACTCCTGGGGCCTCAGATTGAATCCCCTCTGACACAGGTAATTATTACTAACGACCTCTCACACACCAGCCAGGTCGCTCAAGCTCAAAGGTGAAATTCGACGTCTGTCCAGGTACCCGGGACGTTGGAGATTAAAAAAAAATGGCCACTAGGGGCAACGGTGAGTGCTATTACCATCAAGTAAGGCCAGCCTCAAAGACGAGACGCAACATAGTACATGTAAATCTGGGACACTGAAATTAGTATGATATGTTACGTTTGGTATGGTTAAATTAGACGGTTACTTAACCCTTTAACCTAAATCCTAAAATTAACTCGAACCTTAACCCTAACTAGCTTACATTACCCACCTAGCTAGAATTCGCAAATTCATAACATATTGTACGTATGCAAATTCGTAACATATAATACGAATTGTAACTCGTAACATATAATACGAATTGTAACTCGTAACATATAATACGAATTGTAACTCAGGTCACATGGTTGTCAAGTAATCCTGGCACATGCTACACGGGGGGACTCACCACGACACAAGAACAGGCTGTGTGTGTGTGTGTGTGTGTGTGTGTGTGTGTGTGTGTGTGTGTGTGTGTGTGTGTGTGTGTGTGTGTGTGTGTGTGTGTGTGTGGACACAGTGGGCTCAATCCTAACTTGGCATCTGTAAATCATTTTGTATTCTGACATCTGTAATAAAAATTTGCTTGAAGATACAAGTTATGTACAATTATCTCTCATGTGAGGACCACAGTGTGTCTCTTGACTAAAATTTCATTTGGACTGAGCTCAGTCAGTGTGAATAGCTTAACATTGAATGGTGAATGGTAACATTGGACCTACGAACTTAAACTCACAAGAACTCAAAAGAATTGGTAAAATACAGAAACACACATAATCAGGTTCATGGTGATCTGTCAGTCTGAGATGATTGGTAATCTGTCAGTCTGAGATGATTGGTAATCTGTCAGTCTGAGATGATTGGTAATCTGTCAGTCTGAGATGATTGGTAATCTGTCAGTCTGAGATGATTGGTGATCTGTCAGTCTGAGATGATTGGTAATCTGTCAGTCTGAGATGATTGGTAATCTGTCAGTCTGAGATGATTGGTAATCTGTCAGTCTGAGATGATTGGTAATCTGTCAGTCTGAGATGATTGGTAATCTGTCAGTCTGAGATGATCGGTAATCTGTCAGTCTGAGATGATTGGTGATCTGTCAGTCTGAGATGATTGGTAATCTGTCAGTCTGAGATGATTGGTAATCTGTCAGTCTGAGATGATTGGTAATCTGTCAGTCTGAGATGATCGGTAATCTGTCAGTCTGAGATGATTGGTGATCTGTCAGTCTGAGATGATTGGTGATCTGTCAGTCTGAGATGATTGGTAATCTGTCAGTCTGAGATGATTGGCGATCTGTCAGTCTGAGATGATTGGTAATCTGTCAGTCTGAGATGATTGGTGATCTGTCAGTCTGAGATGATTGGCGATCTGTCAGTCTGAGATGATTGGTAATCTGTCAGTCTGAGATGATTGGTGATCTGTCAGTCTGAGATGATTGGTGATCTGTCAGTCTGAGATGATTGGTGATCTGTTCAGTCTGAGATGATTGGTAATCTGTCAGTCTGAGATGATTGGTAATCTGTCAGTCTGAGATGATCGGTAATCTGTCAGTCTGAGATGATTGGTGATCTGTCAGTCTGAGATGATTGGTGATCTGTCAGTCTGAGATGATTGGTGATCTGTCAGTCTGAGATGATTGGTAATCTGTCAGTCTGAGATGATCGGTAATCTGTCAGTCTGAGATGATCGGTAATCTGTCAGTCTGAGATGATTGGTGATCTGTCAGTCTGAGATGATTGGTAATCTGTCAGTCTGAGATGATCGGTAATCTGTCAGTCTGAGATGATTGGTGATCTGTCAGTCTGAGATGATTGGTAATCTGTCAGTCTGAGATGATTGGTGATCTGTCAGTCTGAGATGATTGGTAATCTGTCAGTCTGAGATGATTGGTAATCTGTCAGTCTGAGATGATTGGTAATCTGTCAGTCTGAGATGATTGGTAATCTGTCAGTCTGAGATGATTGGTAATCTGTCAGTCTGAGATGATTGGTAATCTGTCAGTCTGAGATGATTGGTAATCTGTCAGTCTGAGATGATTGGTAATCTGTCAGTCTGAGATGATTGGTAATCTGTCAGTCTGAGATGATTGGTAATCTGTCAGTCTGAGATGATTGGTGATCTGTCAGTCTGAGATGATTGGTAATCTGTCAGTCTGAGATGATTGGTGATCTGTCAGTCTGAGATGATTGGTAATCTGTCAGTCTGAGATGATTGGTAATCTGTCAGTCTGAGATGATTGGTAATCTGTCAGTCTGAGATGATTGGTAATCTGTCAGTCTGAGATGATTGGTGATCTGTCAGTCTGAGATGATTGGTAATCTGTCAGTCTGAGATGATTGGTAATCTGTCAGTCTGAGATGATTGGTAATCTGTCAGTCTGAGATGATTGGTAATCTGTCAGTCTGAGATGATTGGTGATCTGTCAGTCTGAGATGATTGGTAATCTGTCAGTCTGAGATGATTGGTAATCTGTCAGTCTGAGATGATTGGTAATCTGTCAGTCTGAGATGATTGGCGATCTGTCAGTCTGAGATGATTGGTAATCTGTCAGTCTGAGATGATTGGTAATCTGTCAGTCTGAGATGATTGGTAATCTGTCAGTCTGAGATGATTGGTGATCTGTCAGTCTGAGATGATTGGTAATCTGTCAGTCTGAGATGATTGGTAATCTGTCAGTCTGAGATGATTGGTGATCTGTCAGTCTGAGATGATTGGTAATCTGTCAGTCTGAGATGATTGGTAATCTGTCAGTCTGAGATGATTGGTAATCTGTCAGTCTGAGATGATTGGTGATCTGTCAGTCTGAGATGATTGGTAATCTGTCAGTCTGAGATGATTGGTAATCTGTCAGTCTGAGATGATTGGTGATCTGTCAGTCTGAGATGATTGGTGATCTGTCAGTCTGAGATGATTGGTGATCTGTCAGTCTGAGATGATTGGTGATCTGTCAGTCTGAGATGATTGGTAATCTGTCAGTCTGAGATGATTGGTAATCTGTCAGTCTGAGATGATTGGTAATCTGTCAGTCTGAGATGATTGGTAATCTGTCAGTCTGAGATGATTGGTAATCTGTCAGTCTGAGATGATTGGTAATCTGTCAGTCTGAGATGATTGGTAATCTGTCAGTCTGAGATGATTGGTGATCTGTCAGTCTGAGATGATTGGTAATCTGTCAGTCTGAGATGATTGGTAATTTGTCAGTCTGAGATGATTGGTAATTTGTCAGTCTGAGATGATTGGTAATTTGTCAGTCTGAGATGATTGGTAATCTGTCAGTCTGAGATGATTGGTAATCTGTCAGTCTGAGATGATTGGCGATCTGTCAGTCTGAGATGATTGGCGATCTGTCAGTCTGAGATGATTGGTAATCTGTCAGTCTGAGATGATTGGTGATCTGTCAGTCTGAGATGATTGGTGATCTGTTCAGTCTGAGATGATTGGTAATCTGTCAGTCTGAGATGATTGGTGATCTGTTCAGTCTGAGATGATTGGTAATCTGTCAGTCTGAGATGATTGGTGATCTGTTCAGTCTGAGATGATTGGTGATCTGTCAGTCTGAGATGATTGGCGATCTGTCAGTCTGAGATGATTGGTAATTTGTCAGTCTGAGATGATTGGTAATCTGTCAGTCTGAGATGATTGGTAATCTGTCAGTCTGAGATGATTGGCGATCTGTCAGTCTGAGATGATTGGTAATCTGTCAGTCTGAGATGATTGGTGATCTGTCAGTCTGAGATGATTGGTGATCTGTTCAGTCTGAGATGATTGGTAATCTGTCAGTCTGAGATGATTGGTGATCTGTTCAGTCTGAGATGATTGGTGATCTGTCAGTCTGAGATGATTGGTGATCTGTTCAGTCTGAGATGATTGGTGATCTGTCAGTCTGAGATGATTGGCGATCTGTCAGTCTGAGATGATTGGTGATCTGTCAGTCTGAGATGATTGGTGATCTGTCAGTCTGAGATGATTGGCAGATTGTAGGTGGGTGGCATCCTAAGCCCTACTGGGCACGTGTGAAAAACAAATGTTCTATCTGGATCTAACCCCCCAAAAAACTGGCAGCGCCATATGTGTGTGAGCGTGTCTTCGTGTGTGTGTGTGTGTGTGTGTGTGTGTGTGTGTGTGTGTGTGTGTGTGTGTGTGTGTGTGTGTGTGTGTGTGTGTGTGTGTGTGTGTGTGTGTGTGTGTGTCATTAATCAGTTCATTATGGAGCTCCATGGTGGTTTGAGGGATAATTCCGAAGGTAACCTATGAGATCACTTTGGGTTTTCACAGTAAGATTTCATCGTTTGACTTCAGTATTGAATATTTGTCCAGGGGGAGATCAATGTCAAATTTCGACGGTTAAGTTTAGGAATGAATTCTGAACGGTTAAGGTTTGTGATAGGATTAAAACAATCAAACGAGTGTCTAGCACTAGGTTTGAACACAGGACCCTCAGAGCTGGACCTTGCGGCTTCCAACAGCTATCCCCGTCCACAACACCCTAGCAAGCCGCAAGCCTACTTGATGGTAATAGCGCCCACCGCTGCCCCTAGTGGAGAGTTTTGAAGACATCTCCTGACGTCCTGCGTACCTGGACGGATGTGGAATATCGCCTTGAATCTCAGTAAGAATTTCAGTAACTCATTATTAGTAACCAATGGGGGATCTGAAGCCACGTCCATTCTTACCTTTTTAAAGAGACAAAAATCTAGATTTAAAAAAAAAGGTATATCTCAAGAAAACTTTAAGGCCAGACATTTTTTTCACAATAATTTTTCAATACCTTAACACCATATATCTGTATAACATTATATAATATTTATATTGTGTATATACTGTAAATAGCTGGTGGAAAGATATCCACAGACATGATTGGCTGGGAAAGCCCTTTCGTCCTGTGCTTCTTCCTTGGGAGGAAACATACTTTCTCTTTCTGAGGGAAAGCTTGAGGAAGAAATGGTAATACTTGAATGTGATGTGCATTCCACACACACACACACACACACACACACACACACACACACACACACACACACACACACACACACACACACACACACACACACACACACACACACACACACACACACACACACACACACACACACACACACACACACACACAAACAGGCAGATGTCTCAATTAGCTTGTGAACTCTGAGGTTTTTAATTTTCCTCTAGCTAAGCCTCAGTCGCGACATCCGGGCCAGCTGCCAAACTCACTCACACAAAATGGTTTCCTTACTAAACACTCTCTGTGGTTGGGAACACAGTCTGTGGTGCGCGGTAGTACTCTGCAAGGCAAACAAACACTCACACCAACCCAACCACTGTGTGTGTGTGTGTGTGTGTGTGTGTGTGTGTGTTTAGCAATACCAATCAGCAGTGGAGCGCTGCTCTGTTGCCAGAATGGAAAGAAGAAGAAAGGAGAGAGGGAAAATAATAGCTTGTGCAAAGTTTAGAAACAAAACTATTCTAATAAATTGTCCCAAATCTTTTTCCCCTCCCAGTTTCCTTGTTCTACACTACTTTTATGGGTGAAATTAGTCTTTCCAACCCCCTGACAGTCCAATAAAACCCTCTGCCAGGTACACAGCTACACACTACCCTAGAGAGTGGGAGGGAGAGGGAGAGAGGGAAGCATGAGGGGAACCGAGGGGAAAGAGAAAGAAACAGGAGGGAAGGGGGGAGGGGGAAGGGGAGGGGGGAGTGGGGAAGGGGAGAGGGGAGGGAGGGGAGTGGGGAAGGGGAGAGGGGAGGGGGAAGTGGGGAAGGGGAGAGGGGAGGGGGGAGAGGGAAGCATGAGGGGAACCGAGGGAAAGAGAAAGAAACAGGAGGAAAGGGGAGGGGAGGGGGGGAGGGGAGAGGGGGAAACAGTGGGAAGGGGAGAGGGGGAAACAGTGGAGAAGAGGAGAGGGGGAAACAGTGGGAAGAGGAGAGGGGGAAACAGTGGAGAAGAGGAGAGGGGGGAAACAGTGGAGAAGAGGAGAGGGGGGAAACAGTGGAGAAGAGGAGAGGGGGGAAACAATAGGGACGGGGAGAGGGGGGGAACAGTAGGGAAGAGGAGAGGGGGGAAACAGTGGAGAAGAGGAGAGGGGGGAAACAATAGGGACGGGGAGAGGGGGGGAACAGTAGGGAAGAGGAGAGGGGGGAAACAGTGGAGAAGAGGAGAGGGGGGAAACAGTGGAGAAGAGGAGAGGGGGGAAACAGTGGAGAAGAGGAGAAGGGGGGAAACAGTGGAGAAGAGGAGAGGGGGGAAACAGTGGAGAAGAGGAGAGGGGGGAAACAGTGGAGAAGAGGAGAGGGGGGAAACAGTGGAGAAGAGGAGAGGGGGAAACAATAGGGACGGGGAGAGGGGGGGAACAGTAGGGAAGAGGAGAGGGGGGAAACAGTGGAGAAGAGGAGAGGGGGGAAACAGTGGAGAATAGGAGAGGGGGGAAACAGTGGAGAAGAGGAGAGGGGGAAACAGTGGAGAAGAGGAGAGGGGGGAAACAGTGGAGAAGAGGAGAGGGGGGAAACAGTGGAGAAGAGGAGAGGGGGGAAACAGTGGAGAGGAGGAGAGGGGGAAACAATAGGGACGGGGAGAGGGGGGGAACAGTAGGGAAGAGGAGAGGGGGGAAACAGTGGAGAAGAGGAGAGGGGGAAACAATAGGGACGGGGAGAGGGGGAACAGTAGGGAAGAGGAGAGGGGGGAAACAGTGGAGAAGAGGAGAGGGGGAAACAGTGGAGAAGAGGAGAGGGGGAAACAGTGGAGAAGAGGAGAGGGGGAAACAATAGGGACGGGGAGAGGGGGAACAGTAGGGAAGAGGAGAGGGGTGAAAAAGGTGAGAAGAGGAGAGGGGGAAACAATAGGGAAGGGGAGAGGGGGAACAGTAGGGAAGAGGAGAGGGGGAAACAGTGGAGAAGAGGAGAGGGGGAAACAGTGGAGAAGAGGAGAGGGGGAAACAGTGGAGAAGAGGAGAGGGGGAAACAGTGGAGAAGAGGAGAGGGGGGAAACAGTGGAGAAGAGGAGAGGGGGAAACAGTGGAGAAGAGGAGAGGGGGAAACAGTGGAGAAGAGGAGAGGGGGAAACAATAGGGACGGGGAGAGGGGGAACAGTAGGGAAGAGGAGAGGGGGAAACAGTGGAGAAGAGGAGAGGGGGAAACAATAGGGACGGGGAGAGGGGGAACAGTAGGGAAGAGGAGAGGGGGGAAACAGTGGAGAAGAGGAGAGGGGGAAACAGTGGAGAAGAGGAGAGGGGGAAACAGTGGAGAAGAGGAGAGGGGGGAAACAGTGGAGAAGAGGAGAGGGGGGAAACAATAGGGACGGGGAGAGGGGGGGAACAGTAGGGAAGAGGAGAGGGGGAAACAGTGGAGAAGAGGAGGGGGGAACAATAGGGACGGGGAGAGGGGGAACAGTAGGGAAGAGGAGAGGGGGAAACAGTGGAGAAGAGGAAACAATAGAGGGGGGAAACAGTGGAGAAGAGGAGAGGGGGAAACAGTGGAGAAGAGGAGAGGGGGAAACAGTGGAGAAGAGGAGAGGGGGAAACAATAGGGACGGGGAGAGGGGGGAACAGTAGGGAAGGGGAGAGAGGGGAAACAGTGGAGAAGAGGAGAGGGGGAAACAGTAGAGAAGGGGACCAACCAAAATACTCCCTGGACCCTTACATACACACACACACACACACACACACACACACACACACACACACACACACACACACACACACACACACACACACACACACACACACACACACACACACACACACACACACACACACACACACACACACACACCTCCCCTCCTCTCTTTTCACCACCTACTAGAGGTTTTATAAAGTGAAAACTGTCCTGAAACACAGACAGCAGATCCAATGAAAATTGTTCTGGAACACAGACAGCTGAACCAATGAAAACTGTCCTGAAACACAGACAGCTGAACCAATGAAAACTGTCCTGAAACACAGACAGCTGAACCAATGAAAACTGTCCTGAAACACAGACAGCTGAACCAATGAAAACTGTTCCGAAACACAGACAGTCGAACCAATGTGTTTTATTAATGAAAAGGAAAAAGAGAGGAAATGGAAAGAGATAAATCCATGTGACCGAGCAGGCAGCCGGGAGAACAAGATGGTGTCCTGTGGGCCGGCCATGACCTCACTGGGGTCAGAGTTCACAGTGCATTCTGAAAGAACAACAGTAGAAAGACAAAACAAGCTGGAGGCTCTACAGAAAAGAAAGAAAGAAGCAGGTTTAAGAGAAGTCTTGAGGGATGAGGGAGAGGGAAAAGGAGAGAGAGAGAGAGAGAGAGAGAGAGAGAGAGAGAGAGAGAGAGAGAGAGAGAGAGAGAGCGGGAGAGAGAGAGAGAGAGAGAGAGAGAGAGAGGGAGGGAGGGAGGGAGGGAGGGAGGGAGGGAGGGAGAGACACAGAGAGAATAGGATTCCCAGCTGCAGATCAAATGTATTCCCTCAACGTCAACTACAGGGTCTACCAGAGGACAGTTCACACATGAGTGAGTGAGTGCGTGAGTGAGTGAGTGAGTGAGTGAGTGAGTGAGTGAGTCAGTGATCATCCAAGAAAGAGAGTCCTGGAGAGATGGAGAGCAAAAAATCACACTTATGCAACACACAAACACACACACATGTTATTGTATCAAGGCGGTCTACTGTAAAAGCAGTTTGTCTTTGGCATAGGCCATTTGTTTGCGTGTGTGTCAGTGATTAAGCTAGTGGCAGTGTGGAATGGGTTTCACACAAAGGCAGGAAATGTACACACACACACACACACACACACACACACACACACACACACACACACACACACACACACACACACACACACACACACACACACACACACACACACACACACACACACACACACACACACACACACACACACACACACACACACGCTCTCATACAAACACACACACTCATACACACAAACACACACACTCTCATACAAACACACACACTCATACAAACAAACACACACACACACACACACACACACACACACACACACACACACACACACACACACACACACACACACACACACACACACACACACACACACACACACACACACCAGCCCTACATAACGCGCTCCAGCTCATACACAAACATAACAGTATCTCTCTCTCACCAGCCCTACAGTAAACAGTATCTCTCTCACCAGCCCTACTGTAAACAGTATATCTCTCACCAGCCCTACTGTAAACAGTATCATAACAGTATCTCTCTCTCACCAGCCCTACTGTAAACAGTATATCTCTCACCAGCCCTACTGTAACCAGTATATCTCTCACCAGCCCTACTGTAAACAGTATATCTCTCACCAGCCCTACTGTAAACAGTATCATAACAGTATCTCTCTCTCACCAGCCCTATTGTAAACAGTATCTCTCTCACCAGCCCTACTGTAACCAGTATATCTCTCACCAGCCCTACTGTAAACAGTATCATAACAGTATCTCTCTCTCACCAGCCCTACTGTAAACAGTATATCTCTCACCAGCCCTACTGTAAACAGTATCATAACAGTATCTCTCTCTCACCAGCCCTACTGTAAACAGTATATCTCTCACCAGCCCTACTGTAAACAGTATCATAACAGTATCTCTCTCTCACCAGCCCTACTGTAACCAGTATATCTCTCACCAGCCCTACTGTAAACAGTATCTCTCTCACCAGCCCTACTGTAACCAGTATATCTCTCACCAGCCCTACTGTAAACAGTATCATAACAGTATCTCTCTCCCACCAGTCCTACTGTAAACAGTATCTCTCTCTCACCAGCCCTACTGTAAACAGTATATCTCTCACCAGCCCTACTGTAAACAGTATCATAACAGTATATCTCTCACCAGCCCTACTGTACACAGTGTCATAACAGTATCTCTCTCACCAGCCCTACTGTAAACAGTATATCTCTCACCAGCCCTCCTGTAAACAGTATCTCTCTCTCACCAGCCCTACTGTAAACAGTATCTCTCTCACCAGCCCTACTGTAAACAGTATCATAACAGTATCTCTCTCTCACCAGCCCTACTGTAAACAGTATATCTCTCACCAGCCCTACTGTAAACAGTATCATAACAGTATCTCTCTCTCACCAGCCCTACTGTAAACAGTATATCTCTCACCAGCCCTACTGTAAACAGTATCATAACAGTATCTCTCTCTCACCAGCCCTACTGTAAACAGTATATCTCTCACCAGCCCTACTGTAAACAGTATCATAACAGTATCTCTCTCTCATCAGCCCTACTGTACACAGTATCATAACAGTCCTGCACATCTAAAGAAAACAATATCTCTCTCTCTCTGTGAGTGTGTGTGTGTGTGTGTGTGTGTGTGTGTGTGTGTGTGTGTGTGTGTGTGTGTGTGTGTGTGTGTGTGTGTGTGTGTGTGTGTGTGTGTGTGTGTGTAATAAGTGAAATGGGATCACAGAATGTTGTTTTGGTCCCAAACAGCTGCTACTCACCCTCATTCTGTGCTGCACAATATCAACACACACAAAAAAAGAAACGTCCCTTTTTCAGGACCCTGTCTTTCAGAGATAAATCGTAAAAATCAAAATAACTTCCCAGATCTTCGTTGTAAAGGGTTGAAACACTGTTTCCCATGCTTGTTCAATGAACCATAAACAAGTAATGAACATGCATCTGTGCAACGGTCATTAAGACACTAACAGCTTACAGATGGTAGGCAATTAAGGTCACAGTTATGAAAACTTAGAACACTAAAGAGGCCTTTCTACTGACTCTGAAGAACACCAAAAGAAAGATGCCCAGGGTCCCTCTTCATCTGCATGAATGTGCCTTAGGCAGGACTGGCAAAAAGTGCTCTTCACTGACGAGTCAAGGTTTTGTCTCAACAGGGGTGATGGTCGGAATTAAGTTTATCGTCGAAGGAATGAGCACAGCATCATCAGACTGAACTTGTTGTCATTGCAGGCAATCTCAACGCTGTGCGTTACAGGGAAGACATCCTCCTCCCTCATGTGGTACCCTTCCTGCAGGCTCATCCTGACATGACCCTCCAGCATGACAATGCCACCAGCCACACTGCTCGTTCTGTGCGTGAGTTCCTGCAAGGCAGGAATGTCAGTGTTCTGCCATGGCCAGCGAAGAGCCCGGATCTCAATCCCATTGAGCACGCCTGGGAGCTGTTGGATCGGAGGGTGAGGGCTAGGGTCATTCCCCCCAGAAATGTCCGGGAACTTGCAGGTGCCTTAGTGGAACATCTAACAGCAAGAACTGGCAGCAAGAACTGGCAAATCTGGTGCAGTCCATGAGGAGGAGATGCACTGCAGTACTTAATGCAGCTGGTGGCCACACCAGATACTGACTGTTACTTTAGATTTTGACCCCCCCTTGTTCCCCCTTGTTCCGGGACACATTATTCCATTTCAGTTAGTCACGTCTTGTTCAGTTCATGCCCCAGTTGTTGAATCTTTTTATGTTCATACAAATATTTACACATGCTAAGTTTGCTGAAAATAAACGCAGTTGACAGTGAGAAGACGTTTCTTTTTTTTGTTGCTGAGTTTATATTACCTGACACACCGGTGTGTGTGTGTGCGTGTGTGTTTGGTAGTTATTCCTGGTATCCCAGTGGTGCAGCCAGTCCTGCTGAATGGACGGCACGATAACAAAAACATTTGACTGTGGGATTCCCAGTCCAGCTCAGGGAATGACAAACACAGGAAGGGGGTTGCATTCAGCAGGCAGTGAACACACATGTTTATGGCTCCTCTCTCTCTCACACACACACACATCTGTGCCTTCTTGAGGCTGTAGTAAAGTAAACCTTCTCTCTGTATCTTTCCTAGAATTCCACCAGTCTCCTGTGTCCCATCATGCTTCAGCCAGACATTCTCTCTCTCTCACACACAAATTCACTCAAGAAAGAAAGTAGTATTTCTCTTTCATTACCACTGAAATGAAAAACACAGTTCTGTTCAGGGTAGTTAAAGTCAGAAATGGCTGACTTCTGTGTTCTGAAAGACATTCCAATATTAACAACATCCCTGAGCTCCACAGCATCGTTTTCCTGCTCCATTGTCCTGAGAGGGAAACACACACAGCCACACACCCTCACCTCAACACACTACAATTGCAAGTTGGCTGGAAAACGGTCTACACTGCAGAGACAGCAGAATCCCACTGGAGTGCCCTGTAGCCTACTGCACCAGTCCCACGCAGCCACAAAATCATCTAGGGAGATTTCAATATAGAACGATTTTCTTTTTTAAAGCCTATATTGCCTGAGGTTTCAAGTTTTATTGTCACGTGCACAAGTGCAATGAAATGCCTTTCTTGCCAGCTCAAAACTCAACAATGCAGAACACGAAAAAGTAAGTAAGCATATACCAGTACCAGAGTATGTGAGTGGAGCGGAGCTTGATCGGAGCGAGGAGCAGAGCGTGTCCATTTTGACATGAGCGTGGAGCGAGATTCCCAAAGGCTGGATGGTCGGCCTTCTCTCCCGCTCCAATTTCACTCCCGTAGTGCCCCGGTAGCTCTCACTTTACGAGCTCGGGGCGCGCCCATCCCATCATGCATTTGTGGTCTACTTGTGTGTTGTTATAGCCCCTTCCTTTAGCTACTGTCAACGAGTTCACTAAATATTTTCATAAAGACACTGATAAAACACACAGGTGCTAAATCAAGGTGACTTAAAAACATGAGGACCAATAGCAAGAGAGGGAGTGTGATGATGTAATGTCCACAACTAAAGAATCATTGTGGAATCTGAAAATACACATCACGAATACATGAGGGTGTACTTACTACGTGCAGATGCTAAAATAAAGGAACGAGGTGGGTAGATAACTGAATGTATCATTGCAAAGTATTTATAAACTAAAAATCTGTTCTGTTTTAAAAGTTTCCTTCGTTGTTGGTCTATTATCTATCCAATAGGCCATAAATTATTTTGAATCATGTGCTCCCTCTCCGGCCTCTAGGTCACCAGGCTGCTGTCACCATCTATACGCGCATCTGCGTATAATGACCCTCACCCGGAGTCCATCACCTCCCTGATTACCTTCCATATTACCTATGTAACTTCCTTTGGTTCCTTCCCTATATATGTCACTCCCTTTGGTTCCTTCCCTATATATGTCACTCCCTTTGGTTCCTTCCCTATATATGTCACTCCCTTTGGTTCCTTCCCTATATATGTCACTCCCATTGTTTCTTCCCTATATATGTCACTCCCCTTTGGTTCATTCCCTATATATGTCACTCCCCTTTGGTTTCTTCCCTATATATGTCACTCCCCTTTGGTTTCTTCCCTATATATGTCACTTCCATTTGGTTCCTTCCCTATATATGTCACTCCCTTTGGTTGCTTCCCTATATATGTCACTTCCATTTGGTTCCTTCCCTATATATGTCACTCCCCCTTTGGTTGCTTCCCTATATTTGGTTCCTTCCCTATGTCACTTCCCCCTATTTGGTTCCTTCCCTATATATGTCACTTCCCTTTGGTTTCCTTCCCTATATATGTCACTTTTGGTTCTTCCCTAAATATGTCCTTCCCTTTGGTTCCTTCCCTATATATGTCACTTCTCTTTGGTTCCTTCCCTATTTATGTCACTTCTCTTTGGTTCCTTCCCTATATATGTCACTCCCCTTTGGTTCCTTCCCTATATATGTCACTCCCTTTAGTTCCTTCCCTATATATGTCACTTCATTTGGTTACTTCCCTATATATGTCACTTCCCTTTGGTTCCTTCCCCATATATGTCACTCACCTTTGGTTCCTTCCCTATATATGTCACTCCCTGTGGTTCCTTCCCCATATATGTCACTTCCTTTGGTTCCTTCCCTATATATGTCACTCCCTTTGGTTCCTTCCCTATATATGTAACTTCCTTTGGTTCCTTCTCTATATATGTCACTCCCCTTTGGTTCCTGCCCTATATATGTCACTCCCCTTTGGTTCCTTCCCTATATATGTCACTCCCTTTGGTTCCTTCCCTATATATGTCACTCCCATTGTTTCTTCCCTATATATGTCACTCCCCTTTGGTTCATTCCCTATATATGTCACTCCCCTTTGGTTTCTTCCCTATATATGTCACTCCTTTTGGTTCCTTCCCTATATATGTCACTCCCTTTGGTTGCTTTCATATATATGTCACTTCCATTTGGTTCCTTCCCTATATATG
Organism: Oncorhynchus keta; assembly: GCF_023373465.1. NCBI lineage: Eukaryota > Metazoa > Chordata > Actinopteri > Salmoniformes > Salmonidae > Oncorhynchus > Oncorhynchus keta. The sequence goes on along the minus strand of NC_068421.1, from coordinate 11,961,654 downwards.
TCACTCCCTTTGGTTGCTTCCCTATATATGTCACTTCCCTTTGGTTTCTTCCCTATATATGTCACTTCCTTCCCTAAATATGTCCCTTCCCTTTGGTTCCTTCCCTATATATGTCACTTCTCTTTGGTTCCTTCCCTATATATGTCACTTCTCTTTGGTTCCTTCCCCATATATGTCACTCCCCTTTGGTTCCTTCCCTATATATGTCACTTCCTTTGGTTCCTTCCCTATATATGTCACTCCCCTTTGGTTCCTTCCCTATATATGTCACTCCCTTTAGTTCCTTCCCTATATATGTCACTTCATTTGGTTACTTCCCTATATATGTCACTCCCTTTGGTTCCTTCCCCATATATGTCACTCCCCTTTGGTTCCTTCCCTATATATGTCACTCCCCTTTGGTTCCTTCCCCATATATGTCACTCCCCTTTGGTTCCTTCCCTATATATGTCACTTCCTTTGGTTCCTTCCCTATATATGTCACTCCCTTTGGTTCCTTCCCCATATATGTCACTCCCCTTTGGTTCCTTCCCTATATATGTCACTCCCTTTGGTTCCTTCCCCATATATGTCACTCCCCTTTGGTTCCTTCCCTATATATGTCACTCCCCTTTGGTTCCTTCCCTATATATGTCACTCCCCTTTGGTTCCTTCCCTATATATGTCACTTCCTTTGGTTCCTTCCCTATATATGTAACTTCCTTTGGTTCCTTCCCTATATATGTCACTCCCTTTGGTTCCTTCCCTATATATGTCACTCCCTTTGGTTCCTTCCCTATATATGTCACTCCCATTGTTTCTTCCCTATATATGTCACTCCCCTTTGGTTCATTCCCTATATATGTCACTCCCCTTTGGTTTCTTCCCTATATATGTCACTCCTTTTGGTTCCTTCCCTATATATGTCACTCCCTTTGGTTGCTTTCATATATATGTCACTTCCATTTGGTTCCTTCCCTATATATGTCACTCCCTTTGGTTGCTTCCCTATATATGTCACTTCCCTTTGGTTTCTTCCCTATATATGTCACTTCCTTCCCTAAATATGTCACTCCCCTTTCGTTCCTTCCCTATATATGTCACTCCTTTTGGTTCCTTCCCTATATATGTCACTCCCTTTGGTTGCTTTCATATATATGTCACTTCATTTGGTTCCTTCCCCATATATGTCACTCCCTTTGGTTCCTTCCCTATATATGTCACTTCTCTTTGGTTCCTTCCCTATATATGTCACTTCTCTTTGGTTCCTTCCCTATGTATGTTACTCCCCTTTGGTTCCTTCCCTATATATGTCACTCCCTTTGGTTCCTTCCCTATATATGTCAATTCATTTGGTTCCTTCCCTATATATGTCACTCCCTTTGGTTCCTTCACTATATATGTCACTTCATTTGGTTCCTTCCCCATATATGTCACTCCCTTTGGTTCCTTCCCTATATATGTCACTTCCTTTGGTTCCTTCCCTATATATGTCACTCCCCTTTGGTTCCTTCCCTATATATGTCACTCCCCTTTGGTTCCTTCCCTATATATGTCACTCACCTTTGGTTCCTTCCCTATATATGTCACTCCCTTTGGTTCCTTCACCATATATGTCACTCCCCTTTGGTTCCTTCCCTATATATGTCACTCCTCTTTGGTTCCTTCCCCATATATGTCACTCCCCTTTGGTTCCTTCCCTATATATGTCACTCCCCTTTGGTTGCTTCCCTATATATGTCACTTCCATTTGGTTCCTTCCCTATATATGTCACTCCCTTTGGTTGCTTCCCTATATATGTCACTTCCCTTTGGTTTCTTCCCTATATATGTCACTTCCTTCCCTAAATATGTCCCTTCCCTTTGGTTCCTTCCCTATATATGTCACTTCTCTTTGGTTCCTTCCCTATTTATGTCACTTCTCTTTGGTTCCTTCCCTATATATGTCACTCCCCTTTGGTTCCTTCCCTATATATGTCACTCCCTTTAGTTCCTTCCCTATATATGTCACTTCCCTTTGGTTCCTTCCCTATATATGTCACTCCCATTGTTTCTTCCCTATATATGTCACTCCCCTTTGGTTCATTCCCTATATATGTCACTCCCTTTGGTTCCTTCCCTATATATGTCACTCCCATTGTTTCTTCCCTATATATGTCACTCCCCTTTGGTTCATTCCCTATATATGTCACTCCCCTTTGGTTTCTTCCCTATATATGTCACTCCTTTTGGTTCCTATCCTATATATGTCACTCCCTTTGGTTGCTTTCATATATATGTCACTTCCATTTGGTTCCTTCCCTATATATGTCACTCCCTTTGGTTGCTTCCCTATATATGTCACTTCCCTTTGGTTCCTTCCCTATATATGTCACTCCCATTGTTTCTTCCCTATATATGTCACTCCCCTTTGGTTCATTCCCTATATATGTCACTCCCTTTGGTTCCTTCCCTATATATGTCACTCCCTTTGGTTCCTTCCCTATATATGTCACTCCCATTGTTTCTTCCCTATATATGTCACTCCCCTTTGGTTCATTCCCTATATATGTCACTCCCCTTTGGTTTCTTCCCTATATATGTCACTCCTTTTGGTTCCTTCCCTATATATGTCACTCCCTTTGGTTGCTTTCATATATATGTCACTTCCATTTGGTTCCTTCCCTATATATGTCACTCCTTTTGGTTCCTTCCCTATATATGTCACTCCCTTTGGTTGCTTTCATATATATGTCACTTCATTTGGTTCCTTCCCCATATATGTCACTCCCTTTGGTTCCTTCCCTATATATGTCACTTCTCTTTGGTTCCTTCCCTATATATGTCACTTCTCTTTGGTTCCTTCCCTATATATGTTACTCCCCTTTGGTTCCTTCCCTATATATGTCACTCCCTTTGGTTCCTTCCCTATATATGTCACTTCATTTGGTTCCTTCCCTATATATGTCACTCCCTTTGGTTCCTTCACTATATATGTCACTTCATTTGGTTCCTTCCCCATATATGTCACTCCCTTTGGTTCCTTCCCTATATATGTCACTTCCTTTGGTTCCTTCCCTATATATATCACTCCCCTTTGGTTCCTTCCCTATATATGTCACTCCCCTTTGGTTCCTTCCCTATATATGTCACTCCCCTTTGGTTCCTTCCCTATATATGTCACTCCCTTTGGTTCCTTCACCATATATGTCACTCCCCTTTGGTTCCTTCCCTATATATGTCACTCCTCTTTGGTTCCTTCCCCAAATATGTCACTCCCCTTTGGTTCCTTCCCTATATATGTCACTCCCATTTGGTTCCTTCCCTATATATGTCACTCCCTTTGGTTCCTTCCCTATATATGTCACTTCCCTTTGGTTTCTTCCCTATATATGTCACTTCCTTCCCTAAATATGTCACTCCCCTTTGGTTCCTTCCCTATATATGTCACTCCTTTTGGTTCCTTCCCTATATATGTCACTCCCTTTGGTTGCTTTCATATATATGTCACTTCATTTGGTTCCTTCCCTATATATGTCACTCCCTTTGGTTCCTTCCCTATATATGTCACTTCTCTTTGGTTCCTTCCCTATATATGTCACTTCTCTTTGGTTCCTTCCCTATATATGTCACTCCCCTTTGGTTCCTTCCCTATATATGTCACTCCCTTTAGTTCCTTCCCTATATATGTCACTTCATTTGGTTACTTCCCTATATATGTCACTCCCTTTGGTTCCTTCCCCATATATGTCACTCCCCTTTGGTTCCTTCACTATATATGTCACTCCCCTTTGGTTCCTTCCCTATATATGTCACTCCCCTTTGGTTCCTTCCCTATATATGTCACTCCCCTTTGGTTCCTTCCCTATATATGTCACTCCCTTTGGTTCCTTCACCATATATGTCACTCCCCTTTGGTTCCTTCCCTATATATGTCACTCCCTTTGGTTCCTTCCCTATATATGTCACTCCGCTTAGGTTCCTTCCCTATATATGTCACTCCCCTTTGGTTCCTTCCCTATATATGTCACTTCCTTTGGTTCCTTCCCTATATACGTCACTTCCTTTGGTTCCTTCCCTATATATGTCACTCCCTTTGGTTCCTTCCCTATATATGTCACTCCCCTTTGGTTTCTTCCCTATATATGTCACTCCTTTTGGTTCTTTCCCTATATATGTCACTCCCTTTGGTTTCTTCCCTATATATGTCACTTCCTTCCCTAAATATGCCATTCCCTTTGGTTCCTTCCCTATATATGTCACTTCTCTTTGGTTCCTTCCCTATATATGTCACATCTCTTTGGTTCCTTCCCTATATATGTCACTCCCCTTTGGTTCCTTCCCTATATATGTCACTCCCTTTGGTTCCTTCCCTATATATGTCACTTCCTTTGGTTCCTTCCCTATATATGTCACTCCCCTATGGTTCCTTCCCTATATATGTCACTCCCCTTTGGTTCCTTCCCTATATATGTCACTCCCCTTTGGTTCCTTTTCTATATATGTCACTTCCTTTGGTTCCTTCCCTATATATGTCACTCCCCTTTGGTTCCTTCCCTATACATGTCACTCCTCTTTGGTTCCTTCCCTATATATGTCACTCCCCTTTGGTTCCTTCCCTATATATGTCACTCCCCTTTGGTTCCTTCCCTATATATGTCACTTCCTTTGGTTCCTTCCCTATATATGTCACTTCCTTTGGTTCATTCCCTATATATGTCACTCCCCTTTGGTTCCTTCCCTATATATGTCACTTCCTTTGGTTCCTTCCCTATATATGTCACTCCCCTATGGTTCCTTCCCTATATATGTCACTCCCCTATGGTTCCTTCCCTATATATGTCACTCCCCTTTGGTTCCCTCCCTATATATGTCACTTCCCTTTGATTCCTTCCCTATATATGTCACTTCCCTTTGGTTCCTTCCCTATATATGTCACTTCCCTTTGGTTCCTTCCCCAGGCGTCATTGTTCCTGTTTCTGTTTCCTGTCTGTGTGTTGTTTGTGTTTCTTGTTTTGTATTATGTTGTGTTCATTTATTAAATTATTCACTCCCTGAACTTGCTTCCTGACTCCCAGCACACACATTACAAGGCCTGGCATATTCCAACTTTCACGGAGCTTTCCGTTTTGATTGGGTTGTTTTGCCTAAAAACCTTTAGGCCTACCTATTTAACAAACAAAAAAAACTCTGCATCCCTGCCCAAGTGTGGCCAAAATAGTGCTTACACTGGAAATGTGATACAGTGAATTATAAGTGAAATAATCTGTCTGTAAACAAATGTTGGAGAAATTACTTGTGTCATGCACAAAGTAGATTTCCGATCCGATTTGCCAAAACTATAGTTTGTTAACAAGACATTTGTGGAGTGGTTGAAAAACAAGTTTTAATGACTCCAACCAAACTGTATGTAAACTTCTGACTTTAACTGTGTATGCACAACTTGTAGGCTATATTGATTTAATACAACAAAATGTTGTTTAAATGCTGAGTGTTTAATGTCCCTGACTCCCTACCAGGCTCGTGTGTCACACTCGCTAATGCTTCACAATGTATTTCTCTGTAGGCTCTAGCCTTGAAATAATTGAAATAATATAGCCTAAATAATTCATTTCTGTTCTTTCTTAGTCTCCCTGTCTGGCTCCTGACCTATTTAGAGAGTTTATATGCTGTTTAATATGACATGTAGCCTATTTGAAATGATGAGCGCTACTTACATTCTCTTTTTCATGATAATTATAATACCTTTCATTAAAATCACATGATTTGGTCTCAATACTTCAAAACCAAAGGGTAGGTCCAGGTAGGTACAATAATTGATGGCTGTTGATTAAATTGTGATTTTAATGAACGTGAGCGAGGAGCGTTTTTTTTTGCAGAGCATTTGGAAAAGAGTTGCGTACTTCTCAATGAGTAATGAGTGGAATTTCCAACCGCTCAACTCAGCTCACATCCCCTGGCCAATACCATATTTACAATGTGCAGGGATACTGGAGTGACAGAGGTAGATATGTGTATAGAGTAAGGTGACAAGGGCATTAGGATATATGATAAACAGAGTAGAAGCAACGCATATGATGATTGTATGTGAGTGTACGTGTGTGTAGAGTCAGTATGAATGTGTACACGAGTAATGTGCGTGTCAGCAAATTAAGTATGTGTGTGTGTGTGTGTGTGTGTGTGTGTGTGTGTGTGTGTGTGTGTGTGTGTGTGTGTGTGTGTGTGTGTGTGTGTGTGTGTGTGTGTGTGTGTGTGTGTGTGTGTGTGTGTGTGTGTGTGTGTGTGTGTGTGTGTGTGAGTGAGTCAGTGAGTGAGTGAGTCCTGTGAGTCCTGTGCGTTGGTGTCTTAAATGAAATGAAAGGGTTAATGCAGATAGTCCGTGTAGCCATTTTGTTAGCTATTTAACAGTCATGGCTTTGGGATAGAAGCTATTCAGGAGCCTGTTGGTGTCAGAATTGTTACTATGGCAGCACTTGCCATGCTGTAGCAGAGCGAACAGTCTATGGCTTGGGCTGTTTGAGTCTTTTACATTTTTTCGAGGTCTTCCTTTCATCCCGCCTGATATAGAGGTCCTGATTTACTGAGCTGTCCGCACATCCCTCTGGAGCACCATGCGATCAAGGGCGGTGCAGTTGCCATACCAAGCAGAGATGCAGCCAATCAAGATTCTCATAATGGTGCAGCTGGATAACTTTTGGAGGATTTGAGGACCCATGCTACAACTTTTCTACCTCCTGAGGGGGAGGAGGCGCTGTCGTGCCTTCTTCACAACTGTGATGGTGTATGTGGACCATTTTAAGTCCCTAGTGATTTGGACACTGGGGAACATGAAGGTCTCGACCTGCTCCACTACAGCCCAGTTGATGTGGATGGTAGAACCTGCTCCACTACAGCCAGTTGATGTGGATGGTAGAACCTGTTCCACTACAGCCCAGTTGATGTGGATGGTAGAACCTACTATAGCCAGTTGATGTGGATGGTAGAACCTACTCCACTACAGCCCAGTTGATGTGGATGGTAGAACCTGCTCCACTACAGCCCAGTTGATGTGGATGGTAGAACCTGTTCCACTACAGCCCAGTTGATGTGGATGGTAGAACCTGCTCCACTACAGCCCAGTTGATGTGGATGGTAGAACCTGTTCCACTACAGCCCAGTTGATGTGGATGGTAGAACCTGTTCCACTACAGCCCAGTTGATGTGGATGGTAGAACCTGTTCCACTACAGCCCAGTTGATGTGGATGGTAGAACCTGTTCCACTACAGCCCAGTTGATGTGGATGGTAGAACCTGTTCCACTACAGCCCAGTTGATGTGGATGGTAGAACCTGTTCCACTACAGCTCAGTTGATGTGGATGGTAGAACCTGTTCCACTAGCCCAGTTGATGTGGATGGTAGAACCAGCCCAGTTGATGTGGATGGTAGAACCTGCTCCACTACAGCCCAGTTGATGTGGATGGTAGAACCTGTTCCACTACAGCCAGTTGATGTGGATGGTAGAACCTGTTCCACTACAGCCAGTTGATGTGGATGGTAGAACCTGCTCCACTACAGCCCAGTTGATGTGGATGGTAGAACCTGTTCCACTACAGCCAGTTGATGTGGATGGTAGAACCTGCTCCACTACAGCCAGTTGATGTGGATGGTAGAACCTGCTCCACTCCAGCCCAGTTGATGTGGATGGTAGAACCTGTTCCACTACAGCCCCGACCATGTGGACTAAGTGTTGTTTTTATTTATCTGCAATTTATTGCATTAGAGCCAAAATCTTTTGGACTGGGCCATTACTCATCAACATCAGCCAGTTGATGTGGATGGTAGAACGTCACTTTCCTCCTCAGCCAGTTGATGTGGATGGTAGAACCTGCCCACTCAGCCAGCCCAGTCTGCTCCCTCTCCCAGTCCTCCCACTCCCCAGTTGATGTGGATGGTAGAACTGTTCCACTCCCCCGACCATGTGGACTAAGTGTTGTTTTTATTTATCTGCTCATTAGAGCCAAAATCTCCCTCTCCAACATCACTCCCTCTCCTCCTCTCCCCCTCTGCTCCCCTCCCCTCTCTCATACCCCCTCCCCTCTCCCCTCCCCTCTCTCCCCTCTCTCCCTCCCCCTCTCCTCCCTCCCTCTCCTCTGCTCTGCTCTCTCCTCCTCTGCTCCTCCTCCCTCTCCCCCCTCATCCCCTCCCCCATCCCTCCTCCCTCTCTCCTCCCCCATCCCTACTCTGCTCCTCTGCTCCCCTCTCTCTCCCTACTCCCTC